>NC_059224.1:2799648-2817148 GCF_020615455.1 Coregonus clupeaformis | reverse complement strand
TTCTGTGTTTGAAGTGTCTGGTGTGGTGCTATGTTTAGAGTTGGCCGGCCGTGCGTGCCTCAGTGCTCTTCTAAGGCCATGGCTGGGTAGAGGAAACATGCTCTGATCACTATCATACTATACACAGAATAACCACATGAACCCGTTGTAAACATTTCCCCTTTCAACTTCCTTCTCTTCCTCTCGCTCTCTCCTCCCCACCTGACCCCAACCCACCAGGCCCATATGCGGTTGAGCTAGGCTAGTGCTTTTGAAAAACAAAGATGGCAGTTGGTTCTTTGATCACCTTGACATTCAATAAACACTAAAGAGGAAATGCCTACGGTAAGAGGGTAACCAAGCTATAGAGCTTACCAGTTTGTAGTCCTAAAAAACGGAAATGTTCAGCCATTCCTATGGGGGAAAGAAGGGCCTAATTCCAAAACCCTCCAAAAAAACATTCATTTCCCCTTAGGCTTTGGCCAACGAGCCATGGCAGAGTTAGCCTCTGTTAGTGCTTACAAAAAGACAGCTTTAATATTGTGCTCTATTAGCTATTCTAAGTGAATTAATATGCTGTACCAGTCCCTAGACTGTCCCTATTTAGTAAATGTGTGTCCCAAATGTTTCCAAGTTTCAATTCCCTATATAGTGCACAACTTTTGAACAGAGGCGTATGGGTCTGTAGAGATATTGGAAGCTGGAACAATAGGACATCTGATCAACTGGCTGGCAGAAACAGAGATGGAGAGAGAGCAGGACACGATATGAAGGGGACAGTATAGAGGACTCTCATAGACACGCTTTCTACCCAGAGCAGAGTGAATAGGTTCCATGCATAGCCACAGGCAGGAAGATTCTCATAGACACGCTTTCTACCCAGAGCAGAGTGAATAGGTTCCATGCATAGCCACAGGCAGGAAGACTCTCATAGACACGCTTTCTAACCAGAGCAGAGTGAATAGGTTCCATGCATAGCCACAGGCAGGAAGACTCTCATAGACATGCTTTCTAACCAGATTCTGCTGTTGTATTCTCTCCCTCTTATAGCTGACACCACTGGGACTCACTTCCTGTACACCACTCCCTGTACACTACCTATAAAGACTATGAGCTTTCCTGTCTGTCTGTCTGTCTGTCTGCTAGCTGACACAACTGGGACTCACTTCCTGTACACCACTTCCTGTACACTACCTATAAGGACTATGAGCTTTCCTGTCTGTCTGTCTGTCTGTCCGTCCGTCCGTACGTCTCTCCGCTAGCTGACACAACTGGGACTCACTTCCTGTTCACCACTCCCTGTACACTACCTATAAGGCTTATGAACCTGTCTGTCTCTCCTCTAGCTGACTCCATAGGGTCCCACTCCCTGTACCCCACCTATAAGAACTATGAACCTGTCTGTCTAACCCTAGTTACTGTCTGTCTCTCCTCTAGCTGACTCCACAGGGACCCACTCCCTGTACACCACCTATAAGGACTATGAGGTGATGTTCCATGTTTCCACCATGCTGCCGTACACACCCAACAACAAACAACAGGTATGTGTTAGTACGGTTAAAACACGGAATCAAGTAAATAACATGGTAGTAGTAGTAACCAGTTATAGTAACTCGCTGTGAAGACATCATTTTGCCCAGATAGCCCTTCATTTCATTGTAAGCGTAATATCTAGCATTTTTCCATGGCTGTGTTCACTGACCAGTTTTCTCTGTCGTTCCGACGCAATGAATGATAAAAAATGTCAGGCGCTACAATCATTGATAGATTGAAAAGGCATATGTTTATCTTGTTGGCCATATGTTTATCTTGTTGGCCATATGTTTATCTTGTTGGCCATATGTTTATCTTGTTGGCCATATGTTTATCTTGTTGTCCATATGTTTATCTTGTTGGCCATATGTTTATCTTGTTGGCCATATGTTTATCTTGTTGGCCATATGTTTATCTTGTTGGCCATATGTTTATCTTGTTGGCCATATGTTTATCTTGTTGGCCATATGTTTATCTTGTTGGCCATATGTTTATCTTGTTGGCCATATGTTTATCTTGTTGTCCATATGTTTATCTTGTTGGCCATATGTTTATCTTGTTGGCCATATGTTTATCTTGTTGGCCATATGTTTATCTTGTTGGCCATATGTTTATCTTGTTGGCCATATGTTTATCTTGTTGGCCATATGTTTATCTTGTTGGCCATATGTTTATCTTGTTGGCCATATGTTTATCTTGTTGGCCATATGTTTATCTTGTTGGCCATATGTTTATCTTGTTGTCCATATGTTTATCTTGTTGTCCATATGTTTATCTTGTTGTCCATATGTTTATCTTTGCTGTTTTCCCCGTGTGTCTGTCTCCTCCCAGCTCCTGAGGAAGCGGCACATAGGTAATGACATAGTGACCATCGTATTCCAGGAGCCCGGGGCTCAACCCTTCAGCCCCAAGAACATACGCTCTCACTTCCAACACGTGTTCGTAGTGGTGAGGGCACACCAACCCTGCTCTGACCACACCAGCTATAGGTGAGTGTGACATCTAACGCACATGGAATACACTCACACACACACAGCCTGTTTGACGAACACCCGCTGCAGTACAGTGTAATGTACACAACAACTGTCTCTGTGATAGTTCAGCTGCCCTACCAATCTATATAAACTGCTTAGTGTTGAAGCACCCTCTCCTCTACTCCGCCTCCTCTTCCCACAACTCGGCGTCCCATTCCAGCACCTAGAACAGATGGCATTCAGGCCAGTTTCTGTGAACGAGATCTGCCTCTTGCTTCAACACTCTATAGACAAGTTTACGCGCTGTATCCCGGTTGGCGCCATAACTCTACACAAATGCATTTCATTTCCGCCAGAAGTTGTTTGCACAACGTCTGCCGGTGTAAACACAGCGATGTCGACGCTAGCTTGGGAACACGGTTCTACTACTTTGACTGGAGATGGCGCTACTCTCCTCCACCCGAATTCAGTGCAGAACTGGGAGGATAACATGACGACGTGGCCCAACATAACGTACAGCAAGATTTGATCCTACTTCGTGCAATCCATGGCAATAGATGGAAAAGCAATGGACAATCTGAAAGCCGCCGAGGCATATCAATATCTGCACAGCAACAAAGTCGGTTGTGTCATGTCATACAAACATGATCGTTTTGTTTATCTGAAAGCAAATGTAGAGCCTAGCCAGTGTTTGAACAATGCATGGCATAATGCTTGGGTGCTGGTAACTGAAGCTGGAGAAGTCAAAACTGCGGGATGTACGTGTGTTGCTGGACCAGGGAGATCTTGTTCCCACTCAGCTGCGATCCTGTGGAAGGTAATTATTTGACCATTGTAGCCTAGGCCTATGTCTTCTTTTGTTAATGTATGACAACTTCTTCATAATTAACAGTATTGTCAGCTTCATAGCTAAAGTTGCTGAACTTACCCTCAGATTCAAGTCTGCGTTTCTTTATCTGGGGGGAGGCAGTGGTCCGCTGGGTGAGTTGACGCCTCTTTGGCTGGGGAGGGCGATTGTATCCCAACCACAACTCTGGGAAAGGATTATCCTTGGTAGGTTTTTGGTCAACAAAGTGATAGGAACAAACAAAAACGTTGAGGGGTGGTTTCTTTAGATTCAATGCCTTCAGCCAGGTCCTTGATTCCGAGTCGGTATCAGGCTTGCGAAAAAATGTAAACAATGGAGCGCATGGACATTGCCTCTTCGTAGCTGGTTTGTGGTCGTAGCACTCTCTATCTAACCACTCGTTCAGGTGCTTTCTCGAGTTTTTGCAACCAACTACCGCACACGTCGTTCCCGAACCACTTTTCTTCATGTTGTAATTGTAATTTTTATATCCTCTTTGTCACTGCGATATCAGTGCTTTGTCGGCACAACGGCGCTAGCTAGCAAAACAAACCCAGCCCGGCAGAACGGAAGTGGATTGCATCGACGGGAGGAGTTCAGGAAGTAGAGCGGAAACGGCTCAAAAACTTGTGTATAGGTAATACGTTGCATCGCTGTTTATGTTGGAATTGCTGAGTGTTGAAATAAAACGTCTGGTGCCGTTTCCTCCTCCAAGAGTGTGTCCCTAACTAACTCCATACCTGTCTATCGCTGCAGATGAATCCAGTATGTAGAGTTGAAGTACGAAGTTTACATACACCTTAGCCAAATACATTTACAGTCGGTTTTTCACAATTCCTGACATTTAACCCTAGTAACAATGCCCTGTCTTAGGTCAGTTAGGATCACCACTTTATTTTAAGAATGTGAAATGTCAGAATAATAGTAGAGAGAATTATTTATTTCAGCTTTTATTTCTTTCATCACATTCCCAGTGGGTCAGAAGTTTACATACACTCAATTAGTATTTGGTAGCATTGCCTTTAAATTGTTAAACTTGGGTCAAACGTTTCGGGTAGCCTTCCACAAGCTTCCCACAATAAGTTGGGTGAATTTTGGCCCATTCCTTCTGACAGAGCTGGTGTAACTGAGTCAGGTTTGTAGGCCTCCTTGCTCGCACACGCTTTTTCAATTCTGCCCACACATTTTCTATAGGATTGAGGTCAGGGCTTTGTAATGGCCACTCCAATACCTTGACTTTGTTGTCCTTAAGCCATTTTGCCACAACTTTGGAAGTATGCTTGGGGTCATTGTCCATTTGGAAGACCCATTTGAGACGAAGCTTTAACTTCCTGACTAATGTCTTGAGATGTTGCTTCAATATATCCACATAATTTTCCTTCCTCATGATGCCATGTATTTTGTGAAGTGCACCAGTCCTTCCTGCAGCAAAGCACCCCCACAGCATGATGCTGCCACCCCCGTGCTTCACGGTTGGGATGGTGTTCTTCGGCTTGCAAGCCACCCCCTTTTTCCTCCAAACATAACGATGGTCATTATGGCCAAACAGTTATATTTTTGTTTAATCAGACCAGAGGACATTTCTCCAAAAAGTAAGATCTTTGTCCCCATGTGCAGTTGCAAACTGTAGTCTGGCTTTTTTATGGTGGTTTTGGAGCAGTGGCTTCTTCCTTGCTGAGCGGCCTTTCAGGTTATGTCGTTATAGGACTCGTTTTACTGTGGATATAGATACTTTTGTACCTGTTTCCTCCAGCATCTTCACAATGTCCTTTGCTGTTATTCTGGGATTGATTTGCACTTTTCGCAACAAAGTACGCTCATCTCTAGGAGACAGAACGCGTGTCCTCCCTGAGCGGTATGACGGCTGCGTGGTCCCATGGTGTTTATACTTGCATACTATTGTTTGTACAGATGAACGCGGTACCATCAGGCGTTTGGAAATTGCTCCCAAGGATGAACCAGACTTGTGGAGGTCTACAATTATTTTCTGAGGTCTTGGCTAATTTATTTTGATTTTCCCATGATGTCAAGCAAAGAGGCACTGAGTTTGAAGGTAGGCCTTGAAATACATCCACAGGTACACCTCCAATTGACTCAAATGATGTCAATTAGCCTATCAGAAGCTTCTAAAGCCATGACATCATTTTCTGGAATTTTCCAAGCTGTTTAAAGGCACAGTCAACTTAGTGTATGTAAACTTCTGACGCACTGGAGTTGTGATACAGTGAATTATAAGTGAAATAATATGTCTAAACAATTGTTGGAAAAATTACTTGTGTCATGCACAAAGTAGATGTCCTAACCGAACTTGCCAAAACAATAGTTTGTTAACAAGAAATGTGTGGAGTGGTTGAAAAACGAGTTGTAATGACTCCAACCTAAGTGTATGTAAACATCCGACTTCAACTGTGTATGATGACCTCCTTTAAGGCCTTGTTAACTAACACACACACTGCAGTCGGCAAGAGACGTTAATGAAAGGAGAAATAATTACTTGTTTTCTTCCTGCTTCTCCTCTGGGAGTGAGACTTCATGAGCTGATGAGAACAGTATCATCTGTCCATTTTCACTTTCTCTCTATTTTCTTTTTTTCTCTCTCCCGCTCTCTCTCCCTCTCTGTCTATAATTATCTCTCTCCCTCTCCCTACTCTCATTTCCCCTCTCCCTCCTCTCCCCCCATCTCTTTCTCTCTCTCTCCCCCTCTTCCTCTTTCTCTCCTTTCTCTGTCTCCCTCTCTCTCTCCTTCTCCATCTCTCTCTCCTCTCTCTATCCTTCTCCATCTCTCTCTCCGGTCTCCCTCTCTATCTCCTGTCTCGCTCTCCTGTCTCGCTCTCTCTCTCCTGTCTCCCTCTCTCCTGTCTCTCTCCTGTCTCCCTCTCTCCTGTCTCTCTCCTGTCTCTCTCTCCCTCTCCTGTCTCCCTCGCTCTCTCCTTTCTCCCTCCCTCTCCCCTGTCTCCCTCTCTCTCTCCTGTCTCCCTCGCTCTCTCCTGTCTCCCTCGCTCTCTCCTGTCTCCCTCGCTCTCTCATGTCTCCCTCGCTCTCTCCTGTCTCCCTCTCTCCCTCTCTCTCTCCTCTCTCTCTCCTGTCTCCCTCTCTCTCTCTCCTGTCTCCCTCTCTCTCTCCTGTCTCCCCCACTCTCTCTCCTGTCTCCCCCACTCTCTCTCCTGTCTCCCCCACTCTCTCTCCTGTCTCCCCCACTCTCTCTCCTGTCTCCCCCTCTCTCTCTCCTGTCTCCCCCTCTCTCTCTCCTGACTCCCCCTCTCTCTCTCCTGTCTCCCTCGCTCTCTCTCCTGTCTCCCTCGCTCTCTCTCCTGTCTCCCTCGCTCTCTCTCCTGTCTCCCTCGCTCTCTCTCCTGTCTCCCTCGCTCTCTCTCCTGTCTCCCTCGCTCTCTCTCTCTCCTGTCTCCCTCGCTCTCTCTCTCTCCTGTCTCCCTCGCTCTCTCTCTCTCCTGTCTCCCTCGCTCTCTCTCTCTCCTGTCTCCCTCGCTCTCTCTCTCTCCTGTCTCCCTCGCTCTCTCTCTCTCCTGTCTCCCTCTCTCTCTCTCTCCTGTCTCCCTCTCTCTCTCTCTCCTGTCTCCCTCTCTCTCTCTCTCCTGTCTCCCTCTCCCTCTCTCTCCTGTCTCCCTCGCTCTCTCTCCTGTCTCCCTCGCTCTCTGTCTTGTTAATAGCTGTTTTAATAGCTGTTAGGGTTTATTGTGTGAGCTCCTGGTTCTCTGTGGGGTTCCTGCCTGCTGCACACAGAGCTGTGGAGTGGCATAGGGAAGATACAATGGCTTGACAGACACACACGCACAAATACACACAATGCAAGCACACACACCCTGCTCTCTAACCAGATGTAGGACTGTACCAGCCTGGTCCTTTGTTTCAGGTTTGGAGGGGGAGCTGGTGAGGGCTTCGTCTTCCCCCTCCACCTCCCCCTCTACCTCCCCCTCTACCTCCCCCTCTATCCCCCTCACCCCGGCACACAATGGGCACCTCCTGCCCCTCCTCTCTACTCCACCAAAGCCATTCATGTAACTAAATTCCTGCCCTGGAGGGTTTAGTGCTACGGAGGGTTTAGTGCTACGGAGGGTTTAGTGCTACGGAGGGTTTAGTGCTACGGAGGGTTTAGTGTTATGGAGGGTTTAGTGCTACGGAGGGTTTAGTGTTATGGAGGGTTTAGTGCTACGGAGGGTTTAGTGCTACGGAGGGTTTAGTGCTACGGAGGGTGGTGGTGTTCCTCAATTTAACATGATAGGCTATTCATCTCTACATTCTGGGCTTATGGGTGTGTCCTGATCTATTATGGGTGTGTCCTGACCTATTATGGGTGTGCTTATTTTCTGAGGCACACCGTTAGATAATGTTCAGATAACCCTACATTGGTATTGTGTTGAACAGATACAGAGATATGATGTTCAATGCAATATGTGTTTTTTGATACAGAAAACAGGGTGTTATTCTGTGAGGCGCATGACAACATTAGATAATGTTCTTCATCTGGAGAGGTTGGAGTGAGAACAAGGGGGGGGGGGGAAGGAATAGAACCTTACAAATCATCTTGGCCTCATCATAGATCTCCTCTCCTCCTCCTTGTATCCTGTCCCCTCCTCTCCTCCTCCTTGTATCCTCCCTGTCCTCTCCTCTCCTCTCCTCCTTGAATCCTCCCTGTCCTCTGCTTTCCTCCTCCTCTCCTTCCTGTCCTCTCCTACTCCTTGTATCCTCCCTATCTTCTCCTCTCCTCCTCCTTGTATACTCCCTGTCCTCTCCTCTCCTCCTCCTCATTGTATCCTGTCCCCTCCTCTCCTATTCCTTGTATCCTCCCTCTCCTCTGCTTTCCTCCTCCTCTCCTTCCTGTCCTCTCCTCTCCTCCTCTTCCTTGTATCCTCCCTCTCCTCTCCTATTCCTTGTTTCCTCCCTGTCCTCTGCTTTCCTCCTCCTCTCCTCCTCCTTGTATCCTTCCTCTCCTCCTCCTTGTATCCTTCCTCTCCTCCTCCTTGTATCCTCCCTGTCTTCTCCTCTCCTCCTCTTCCTTGTATCCTCCCTCTCCTCTCCTATTCCTTGTTTCCTCCCTGTCCTCTGCTTTCCTCCTCCTCTCCTCCTCCTTGTATCAAATTCTTTCCTCTCCTCTCCTCCTCCTTGTATACTCCCTGTCCTCTCCTCTCCTCCTCCTCATTGTATCCTGTCCCCTCCTCTCCTATTCCTTGTTTCCTCCCTCTCCTCTCCTTTCCTCCTCCTCTCCTTCCTGTCCTCTCCTCTCCTCCTCTTCCTTGTATCCTCCCTCTCCTCTCCTATTCCTTGTTTCCTCCCTGTCCTCTGCTTTCCTCCTCCTCTCCTCCTCCTTGTATCAAACCCTTTCCTCTCCTCTCCTCCTCCTTGTATCCTTCCTCTGCTCCTCCTTGTATCCTTCCTCTCCTCCTACTTGTATCCTCCCTGTCTTCTCCTCTCCTCCTCTTCCTTGTATCCTCCCTCTCCTCTCCTATTCCTTGTTTCCTCCCTGTCCTCTGCTTTCCTCCTCCTCTCCTCTCCTCTCCTCCTCCCTGTCCTCCCCTTTCCTCTCCTCCTCCTCCTTTTATCCTCCCTGTCCTCTCCTCTTTTCCTCCTCCTCTCCTCCTTGTCTTCTGCTCTTACTTGTATCGTCCCTGCCCCCCCTCCTCATTGTATCCTTTCTCTCCTCCTCCTTGTATCCCCCCTGTCCTCTCCTCCTCCTTGTATCCTCCCTGTCCCCTCCTCCTTTTCTCCTCCTCCCTGTCCTCTCCTCCTCCTTGTATCCACCCTGTCCTCTCCTCTCCTCCTCCGTCCCCTCCTCCTTGTATCCACCCTGTCCTCTCCTCTCCTCCTCCGTCCCCTCCTCCTCTCTGTCCTCTCCTCCTCCCTGTCCTCTCCTCTCCTCCTCCGTCCCCTCCTCCTTGTATCCACCCTGTCCTCTCCTCCTCCGTCCCCTCCTCCTCTCTGTCCTCTCCTCCTCCTTGTCCTCTCCTCCTCCTTGTATCCACCCTGTCCTCTCATCTCCTCCTCCTTGTATCCACCCTGTCCTCTCATCTCCTCCTCCTTGTATCCACCCTGTCCTCTCCTCTCTTCCTCCGTCCTCTCTGTCCTCTCCTCCTCCCTGTCCTCTCCTCCTCCTTGTCCTCTCCTCCTCCCTGTCCTCTCCTCCTCCTTGTATCCTCCCTGTCCTCTCCTCTCCTCCTCCGTCCCCTCCTCCTCTCTGTCCTCTCCTGCTCTCTGTCCTCTCCTCCTCTCTGTCCTCTCCTCCTCCCTGTCCTCTCCTCCTCCTTGTCCTCTCCTCCTCCCTGTCCTCTCCTCCTCCTTGTCCTCTCCTCCTCCCTGTCCTCTCCTCCTCCTTGTATCCTCCCTGTCCTCTCCTCTCCTCCTCTGTCCCCTCCTCCTCTCTGTCCTCTCCTCCTCCTTGTCCTCTCCTCCTCCCTGTCCTCTCCTCCTCCTTGTATCCTCCCTGTCCTCTCCTCTCCTCCTCTGTCCTCTCCTCCTCCCTGTCCTCTCCTCCTCCTTGTATCCTCCCTGTCCTCTCCTCTCCTCCTCCGTCCCCTCCTCCTCTCTGTCCTCTCCTGCTCCCTGTCCTCTCCTCCTCCTTGTATCCTCCCTGTCCCCTCCTATCCTCCTCCTTGTACCCTCCCTATCTCCTCTTCTCCTCTTGCCCTCTTGTAACCTCCTCTCTTAGCCTTCCTCCTACCTCTCCATTCCACTCCCCTCCTCCACTCCTACATTCTCCCCTCTCTCTTTCTCTGAGTTCCTCTCAGTTTTCAAGGTTATTTGCCATTTGGTATGAATAGCTACATCTTACTTAGGACAGCATGTCTGAGGCATATCCCTTCCTGCCCCTCTCCTCTTCCTCCTCTCACCCTGTTTTCCCTGGCTGGCTAGCTGATTTCCAGACATACCAGACAGGCAGGACAGCAGCCAGCCAGCTTAGCTCACTGAGACCTCAGAATGCCATTCATTCAGACATTCCAGCCAGCCAGGACAGCAGCCAGCCAGCCTAGCTCACTGAGACCTCAGAATGCCATTCATTCAGACATACCAGACAACCAGGACAGCAGCCAGCCAGACAGACAGACAGCCAGGACAGCAGCCAGCCAGACAGCCAGGACAGCAGCCAGCCAGACAGCCAGGACAGCAGCCAGCCAGACAGCCAGACAGCCAGGACAGCAGACAGCCAGACAGCCAGACAGCCAGGACAGCAGCCAGCCAGACAGACAGCCAGGACAGCAGCCAGCCAGACAGCCAGACAGCCAGACAGCCAGGACAGCAGCCAGCCAGACAGCCAGACAGCCAGGACAGCAGCCAGCCAGACAGCCAGACAGCCAGGACAGCAGCCAGCCAGCTAGCCAGCTAGTCAGCCAGTCAGCCAGCCAGACAGACAGTGGGCTAAAGGAAAGAGGGGGAGCAGTGCTGCTGTGTGTTGACTACTAGGGACTGTTTCCAAGGCTCCCAGGACCATCCCTATGGAACAAGCTAGAATACAGATGCAACATTTAACATTTAAGTAATTTAGCAGACGCTCTTATCCAGAGCGACTTACAAATTGGTGCATTCAACTTAGGATAGCCAGTGGGACAACAACCCCTGGGGGAGGGGGGTGTAGAAGGATTACTGTTAGACTATTCCAGGTATTCCTTAAAGAGGTAGGGTTTCAAGTGTCTCCGGAAGACTTGCTATGCAAGACTAGCTATTGCCTTAAGAGCTCTCTGTATTAGAACTCACTCTTCTTTCATCCTCCATATTTCGTATTAGTGTCAATTATCAGCCACACGGTCAGTAATTAGCAAATTCTTTGGCTTTACCCCCAGAAGACTCAAATCATATTCTCTATTATAACAATATCATAAGCATCATGCATAATTGGCTTGATCATGAGTTATGGTATAGATACACTGATTTTAATTCATCAAATAGCATATCAGGCTCTTGAGTCTTGAATCTCATCCAGTTTGTACGTGACTGTAAAGCACCCACAATGCATAGCAAAATGTCCTCCAATACTGAGGAGGTTTGGAGCTGTAGGTAGGGCACATGCAACCCAGAGTGCGCAGCTGAACTCTCTATGCTGGAAACACTCTGTTTGTTATTTTAACTAAAACATAATCAATCTTTGTTGAACATAAATACCAAACTTGTTTTTGCATGGATTCCGCGACGCGGTTAGCTTTTAACAGCTAGGACCGCTATTTCTTGTCCCGGAATCCCGCTTAACTGACAGGTTAAAATCTGCTTGAAAGAGCCACTCACCTAGCTAAGCTGCTAACGTTAGCCATCAGGCTAACGAAGTTAGTCCCAGATGAGTTTTCCAAGCCCTTTCTGTCTTGAGAAGTAAATTAACGGTTCCAGCGCTGTAGAAGCTGTATCTACTACGCTTTGTTTTTCGGGACAAACTGGATTCCAAACTGAGTTCCAATGCGGCAATTGTTTGCTTGCCTAGGATTATAGGCTTGAGGTGGCTTCCTTGATCACGCAGGTCGCCAGCCTACGTAAGAAACGCAGAGTGGAATGTTTTACCTTTTCTACACCGGTGGCTGGACGGCGTTCGCGCATGTTGGATGCATCTCCGCCTTGTCGTTTTGGCCGGTGTTGCCAGGGGAGACATCCTGCCTCTCCTCTCCCATCCGATAGTGGAGTCGAAGGAGCACAGCGAGAGGAGCATGGCAATCAACGATGGTCGCATGTCACGAGCCGTGGAAGCCGAGCACAGTGGCCTCCCGCAAAAGCAGTCTACACTCTCAACGAGAGGCCCAGAGCGTATACAAACAACAAATAGTTTCGCCGCCCTGGCCTGCACCATCCTGTGAAGCGTGGGAGTGGGCGGATTTCCTTGTCCTTCTGGCCAGCCGTGTTTTTGGGCAGCTCCATGGTATAAAATGTGAGTGTTACTGGTGCAGGAACAATGTCCTATCCCGGAGCTCGAGTAAATTAAATTACTAAGCTGCTCCCAAATGTACTACGCCAGGACATGGACATCGATTCTATCGTAGTCCATGTGGGTTTTAATGACATTATGAAGGGCAGCTCTGAACAGTTGAAACTGGATTTCGAAGAGCTGATTGACTCTCTGCTAGACCCTAATAAAATACCTATCATATCTGGCCCTGTGCCCTCTCTGAATCGTGGCATTGAACGCTTTAGCAGGATTCTTTCTCTTCACAACTGGCTACGTGATTATTGCAGCTCAATGGGTGTAACGTTTGTTGACAATTTCGATACCTTTCGGAAAACAAAACACATTTTATAAGGAGGATGGGATCCACCCAAATCATTTGGGTTCCTGGATCCTTTCACAGCATTATAAGGCTGCATTGAGACAATGACTTATCAATCCAAGCCCAGCACAGTTAATCCCTACCATTGTGTCGCTGAGTCATCATAATGCTTTAGCAAATGTACATTATACCAGGGGCATTGGTAGACACAATGTTAGTAACCTAATTTATGTCCCTCTAACTGCCCTGAATGCCTCTGCTGATCCTACAGCTATTGTATACAGCAATCATGTTCCTATGAACCAGATTTATGCTGTTAGCACTGAGGTGGTGTGCCCAAGTAGTAAGTCCACTGTGTGCAGCTCACCCTGCACTAACATAAATAACATGACAATATCTACTTCTGCTAAGCTTCCCAGTAAAGCAATGAAAACAAGCAAGCATCCCAGAAAAGTGCTGAAAATAGCCCATGTTAACATATGTAGCTTAAGAAACAAGGTTCATGAAATTAATAACTTGCTAGTAACAGTTAACATTCATATTCTGACTATTTCTGAAATGCACTTAGACAATACCTTTTGATACAGTGGTAGCAATACAAGGTTATAACATTTACAGAATAGACGGAAATGCCAGTGGTGGAGGTGTTGCTGTTTATATTCAGAACCACATTCCTGTAAAGATTAGAGAGGATCTCATGTTAAATACTGTTGAAGTAATATGGCAACAGGTTCATCTGCCTCACCTAAACCCCATTCTTGTGGGAAGCTGCTATAGACCACCAAGTGGTAACAGTCAGTATCTGGATAACGTGTGAAATGCTTGATAATGTATGTGATATCAACAGAGAGGTATATTTTCTGGGTGATTTTAAATATTGACTGGCTTTCATCAAGCTGCCCACTCAAGAAAAAGCTTCAAACTGAAACCAGTGCCTGCGACCTGGTTCAGGTTATCAGTCAACCTACCAGGGTAGTTACAAACAGCGCAGGAATGAAATCATCAACATGTATTGATCACATCTTTACTAATGCTGTAGAAATGTGCTTGAAAGCAGTATCCAGATCCATCGGATGTAGTGATCACAATATAGTGGCCATATCTAGGAAAACCAAAGTTCCAAAGGCTGGACCTAATATAGTGTATAATAGGTCATACAATACGTTTTGTAGTGATTCCTATGTTGTTGATGTAAATAATATTTTTTGGTCCGTGGTGTGTAATGAGGAGCAAACAGATGTTGCACTTGAGACACATTTATGAAATTGCTTATCCCAGTTACTAATAAGCATGCACCTATTGGCAAGTAATGGCAAGTAAGTCTGGCTGCACAACCGATTGGCAAACGTATTGCAAATTGAGAAATCATGTGACTAAACTGAATAAAAATAAGAAACTACACTATGAAACAAAGATAAATTACATAAAGAATGATAGTAAAAAGCTTTGGAGCACCTTAAATGAAATTTTGGGAAAAAAGGCAAACTCAGCTCCATCATTAATTGAATCAGATGGCTCATTCGTCACAAAACCGACTGATATTGCCAACTACTTGAATGATTTTTTCATTGGCAAGATTAGCAAATGTAGGCATGACATGCCAGCAACAAACGCTGACAACTACACATCCAAGTATATCTGACCAAATTATGAAAGACAAGAATTCTAATTTTGAATTCCGTAAAGTGGGTGTGGAAGAGGTGAAAAAATTGTTGTTGTCTATCAACAATGACAAGCCGTCGGGGTCTGACAACTTCGATGGAAAATTACTGAGGATAATAGCGGACGATATTGCCACTCCTATTTGCCATATCTTCAATGTAAGCCTACTAGAAAGTGTGTGCCCTCAGGCCTGGAGGGAAGCAAAAGTCATTCCGCTACCTAAGAATAGTAAAGTTTGACCAGATACAATGCTATTTTACAGTAAACAAATTGACAACAGACTTTCAGCACGCTTATAGGGAAGGACATTCAACAAGCACAGCACTTACACAAATGACTGATGATTGGCTTAGAGAAATTGATGATAAAAAGATTGTGGGGGCTGTTTCTTTTTACTTCAGTGCGGCTTTTGACATTATCGATCATAGTCTGCTACTGGAAAAACGTATGTGTTATGGCTTTACACCCCTGCTATATTGTGGATAAAGAGTTACCTGTCTAACAGAACACAGAGGGTGTTCTTTAATGGAAGCCTCTCCAACATAATCCAGGTAGAATCAGGAATTCCCCAGGGCAGCTGTCTAGGCCCCTTACTTTTTTCAATCTTTACTAACGACAGGCTTTGAGTAAAGCAAGTGTGTCTATGTATGTGGATGACTCAACACTATTCACGTCAGCTACTACAGTGACTGAAATGACTGCAACACTTAACAAAGAGCTGCAGTTAGTTTAAGAATGAGTGGCAAGGAATAAGCTAGTCCTAAATATTTCAAAAACTAAACGCATTGTATTTGGGAAGTCTTTCACTAAACCCTAAACCTCAACTAAATCTTGTAATAAATAATGTGGAAATTGAGCAAGTTCAGGTGACTAGACTGCTTGGAGTAACCCTGGATTGTAACTGTCATGGTCAAACATATTGATACAACAGTAGCTAAAATGGGGAGAAGTCTGTCCATAATAAAGCGCTGCTCTACCTTCTTAACAGCACTATCAACAAGGCAGGTCCTACAGGCTCTAATTTTGTCGCACCTGGACTACTGTTCAGTCGTGGTCAGGGGCCACAAAGAGGGACTTAGGAAAATTGCAATTTGCTCAGAACAGGGCAGCACGGCTGGCCCTTGGATGTACACAGAGAGCAAACATTAATATTATGCATGTCAATCTCTCCTGGCTCAAAGTAGAGAAGCGATTGACTTCATCACTACTTGTTTTTGTGAGAGGTATTGCCATGTTGAAAGCACCGAGCTGTCTGTTTAAATGACTAGCACACAGCTCGGACACCCATGCATACCCCACAAGACATGCCACCAGAGGTCTCTTCACAGTCCCCAAGTCCAGAACAGACTATGGGAAGCGCACAGTACTACATAGAGCCATGACTACATGGAACTCTATTCCACATCAGGTAACTGATGCAAGCAGTAGAGTCAGATTTAAGAAACAGATAAAAATACACCTTATGGAACAGCAGGGACTGTGAAGCAACACAAACATAGGCACAGACACATGCATACACGCACAAGATAACATACAGTGGCTTGTGAAAGTATTCACCCCCCTTGGCATTTTTCCTATTTTGTTGCCTGACAACCTGGAATTAAAATTGATTTTTTTGGGGGGTTTGTATCATTTGATTTACACAACATGCCTACCACTTTGAAGATGCAAAATAAATACAAATCTGAAACAAACAAGAAATAAGACAAAAAAACAGAACTTGAGTGTGCATAACTATTCACCCCCCCAAAGTCAATACTTTGTAGAGCCACCTTTTGCAGCAATTACAGCTGCAAGTCTCTTGGGGTGTGTCTCTATAAGCTTGGCACATCTAGCCACTGGGATTTTTGCCCATTCTTCAAGGCAAAACTGCTCCAGCTCCTTCAAGTTGGATGGGTTCCGCTGGTGTACAGCAATCTTTAAGTCATACCACAGATTCTCAATTGGATTGATGTCTGGGCTTTGACTAGGCCAAGACATTTAAATGTTTCCCCTTAAACCACTCAAGTGTTGCTTTAGCAGTATGCTTAGGGTCATTATCCTGCTGGAAGGTGAACCTCCGTCCCAGTCTCAAATCTCTGGAAGACTGAAACAGGTTTCCCTCAAGAATTTCCCTGTATTTAGCGTCATCCATCATTCCTTCAATTCTGACCAGTTTCCCAGTCCCTGCCGATGGAAAACATGGTGTTCTCGGGGTGATGAGAAGTGTTGGGTTTGCGCCAGACATAGTGTTTTCCTTGATGGCCAAAAAGCTCAATTTTAGTCTCATCTGACCAGAGTACCTTCTTCCATATGTTTGGGGAGTCTCCCACATGCCTTTTGGCGAACACCAAACGTGTTTGCTTCTTTCTTTCTTTAAGCAATGGCTTTTTCTGGCCACTCCTCCGTAAAGCCCAGCTCTGTGGAGTGTACGTCTTAAAGTGGTCCTATGGACAGATACTCCAATCTCCGCTGTGGAGCTTTGCAGCTCCTTCAGGGTTATCTTTTGTCTCTTTGTTGCCTCTCTGATTAATGCCTTCCTTGCCTGGTCCGTGAGTTTTGGTGGGCGGCCCTCTCTTGGCAGGTTTGTTGTGGTGCCATATTCTTTCCATTTTTTAATAATGGATTTAATGGTGCTCTGTGGGATGTTCAAAGTTTTTGATATTTTTTTATAACCCAACCCTGATCTGTACTTCTCCACAACTTTGTCCCTGACCTGTTTGGAGAGCTCCTTGGTATTCATGGTGCCGCTTGCTTGGTGGTGCCCCTTGCATAGTGGTGTAGCAGACTCTGGGGCCTTTCAGAACAGGTGTGTGTGTGTGTGTGTGTGTGTGTGTGTGTGTGTGTGTGTGTGTGTGTGTGTGTGTGTGTATATATATATATGTATATGTGTGTGTGTGAGAGATCATGTAACACTTAGATTGCACACAGGTGGACTTTATTTAACTAATTATGTGACTTCTGAAGGTAATTGGTTGCACCAGATCTTATTTAGGGGCTTCATAGCAAAGGGGGTGAATACATATGCACGCACCACTTTTTCGTTATTTCTTTTGTCTAATTTTTTGAAACAAGTTATTTTTTTCATTTCACTTCACCAATTTTGACTATTTTGTGCATGTCCATTACATGAAATCCACAGGTTGTAATGCAACAAAATAGGAAAAACGCCAAGGGGTATGAATACTTTTGCAAAGCACTGTACGCACTATACACACACATACAGATTGATTTTGATTTTGATCTCTCTCTCTCCCTCTCTCTCTGTCTATCTGTCTCCCTCTCTCTTTCTGTCTCCCTCTCTCTCTCTCTCGGTCTCCCTCTCTCTCTCT
>NC_059224.1:2747148-2797148 GCF_020615455.1 Coregonus clupeaformis | reverse complement strand
CCAGAAGTTGTTGTCTAGTCTGCATACTGATGATGGTGATGACATTTATAGCCAGAAGTTGTGGTGTCTAGTCTGCATACTGATGATGGTGATGACATCTTATAGCCAGAAGTTGTTGTGTCTAGTCTGCATACTGATGATGGTGATGACATCTTATAGCCAGAAGTTGTTGTCTAGTCTGCATACTGATGATGGTGATGACATCTTATAGCCAGAAGTTGGTGTGTCTAGTCTGCATACTGGTGATGACATCTTATAGCCAGAAGTTGTTGTCTAGTCTGCATACTGATGATGGTGATGACATTTTATAGCCAGAAGTTGTTGTGTCTAGTCTGCATACTGATGATAGTGATGACATCTTATAGCCAGAAGTTGTTGTGTCTAGTCTGCATACTGATGATGGTGATGACATCTTATAGCCAGAAGTTGTTGTGTCTAGTCTGCATACTGATGATGGTGATGACATCTTATAGCCAGAAGTTGTGTTTAGTCTGCATACTGATGATGGTGATGACATCTTATAGCCAGAAGTTGTTGTGTCTAGTCTGCATACTGATGATGGTGATGACATCTTATAGCCAGAAGTTGGTGTGTCTAGTCTGCATACTGGTGATGACATCTTATAGCCAGAAGTTGTTGTCTAGTCTGCATACTGATGATGGTGATGACATCTTATAGCCAGAAGTTGGGTGTGTCTAGTCTGCATACTGGTGATGACATCTTATAGCCAGAAGTTGTTGTCTAGTCTGCATACTGATGATGGTGATGACATCTTATAGCCAGAAGTTGTTGTGTCTAGTCTGCATACTGATGATGGTGATGACATCTTATAGCCAGAAGTTGTTGTGTCTAGTCTGCATACTGATGATGGTGATGACATCTTATAGCCAGAAGTTGTTGTGTCTAGTCTGCATACTGATGATGGTGATGACATCTTATAGCCAGAAGTTGGTGTGTCTAGTCTGCATACTGGTGATGACATCTTATAGCCAGAAGTTGTTGTCTAGTCTGCATACTGATGATGGTGATGACATCTTATAGCCAGAAGTTGTTGTCTAGTCTGCATACTGATGATGGTGATGACATCTTATAGCCATAAGTTGTTGTCTAGTCTGCATACTGGTGATGACATCTTATAGCCAGAAGTTGTTGTCTAGTCTGCATACTGATGATGGTGATGACATTTTATAGCCAGAAGTTGTGTCTAGTCTGCATACTGATGATAGTGATGACATCTTATAGCCAGAAGTTGTTGTGTCTAGTCTGCATACTGATGATGGTGATGACATCTTATAGCCAGAAGTTGTTGTGTCTAGTCTGCATACTGATGATGGTGATGATATCTTATAGCCAGAAGTTGGTGTGTCTAGTCTGCATACTGGTGATGACATCTTATAGCCAGAAGTTGTTGTCTAGTCTGCATACTGATGATGGTGATGACATCTTATAGCCAGAAGTTGGTGTGTCTAGTCTGCATACTGGTGATGACATCTTATAGCCAGAAGTTGTTGTCTAGTCTGCATACTGATGATGGTGATGACATCTTATAGCCAGAAGTTGTTGTGTCTAGTCTGCATACTGATGATAGTGATGACATCTTATAGCCAGAAGTTGTTGTGTCTAGTCTGCATACTGATGATGGTGATGACATCTTATAGCCAGAAGTTGGTGTGTCTAGTCTGCATACTGGTGATGACATCTTATAGCCAGAAGTTGTCTAGTCTGCATACTGATGATGGTGATGACATCTTATAGCCAGAAGTTGTTGTCTAGTCTGCATACTGATGATGGTGATGACATCTTATAGCCATAAGTTGTTGTCTAGTCTGCATACTGGTGATGACATCTTATAGCCATAAGTTGTTGTCTAGTCTGCATACTGATGATGGTGATGACATCTTATAGCCATAAGTTGTTGTCTAGTCTGCATACTGGTGATGACATCTTATAGCCATAAGTTGTTGTCTAGGCTGCATACTGTATACTGTTGATGTTGACATCTTAGATGACTGTACTTATCTAGTGAAGGTTCATAAGAATCTCTGGCAGACTAGGGCTGCATCCCAAATTGTACCCTTTTCCCTAAGTAGTGACCTATATAGGGAATAGGATGCCATTTGGGACAAAGCCTAACTCATAATTGCTTGGGTGATGGTTCTTATCTGTTACCATAGCAACAAGCGAGGTAAAAATCATTTCCTTATGTAATCACCATCATCCGCTGTTCTAAAAGACCTCCTCCATTTCCTCCAGCTCAGTCAATGGTGTGACATACACACACATACCCACACGCACATACCCAAGCACACGCGCACACACACAAACACAAACACAAACACGCCGCAATGAGTGTGTGTCTGTTGTGTGTTAGTAGATCCATTCAAGAAGAGGGAAATGCAGTCAGTCACAAAAGCACCTTCACATCACTTTCAGACCCAATTTTCAATAGAGTGTATCTACTTTCACTCTCTGAGGAATGTGTTGATCTCCAGTCAGTGCTGCCACCTTTGTGTGAGGGAGCGGGCGAAAGGAGACAGAGGAATAATATATTGGTACTTCACTTCACAAACTCACACTCATCTTCCTGCAAGAGGTCTAACACACACACACTGCAGAGAGCATTAAAGAACCCAAAACAGGCCCCATCTACCTCAAAACAGGCCCCATCTACCTCAAAACAGTCCCCATCTACCTCAAAACAGGCCCCATCTACCTCAAAACAGTCCCCATCTACCTCAAAACAGTCCCCATCTACCTCAAAACAGTCCCCATCTACCTCAAAACAGTCCCCGTCTACCTCAAAACAGTCCCCATCTACCTCAAAACAGTCCCCATATACCTCAAAACTGTCCATTTCTACCTCAGCCCCGTCCCCATCTACCTCAGCCCCGTCCCCATCTACCTCAGACAAGTCCCTATCTACAGTGCATTCGGAAAGTATTCAGACCCCTTGACTTTTTCCACATTTTGTTACATTACAGCCTTATTCTAAAATGGATTAAAAAAAGAAATCCTTATCAATCTACACACAATACCCCATAATGACAAAGCGAAAACGGGTTTCTAGAAATATATATCTATATATAGATAAAAATATACCTTATTTACATAAGTATTATGACCCTTTGCTATGAGACTCGAAATTCAACTCCGGTGCATCCTGTTTCCATTGATCATCCTTGAGATGTTTCTACAACTTCATTGGAGTCCACCTGTCGTAAATTCAATTGATTGGACATGATTTGGAAAGGCACTCACCTATCTATTAAAGGTCCCACAGTTGACAGTGCATGTCAGAGCAAAAACCTCCAAGACAGGATTGTGTCGATGCACAGATCTGGGGAAGGGTACCAAAACATTTCTGCAGCATTGAAGGTCCCCAAGAACTCAGTGGCCTCCATCATTCTTAAATGGAAGAAGTTTGGAACCACCAAGACTCTTCCTAGAGCTGACTGCCCGGCCAAACTAAGCAATCGGGGGAGAAGGGCCTCGGTCAGGGAGGTGACCAAGAACCCAATGGTCACTCTGACAGAGCTCCAGAGTACCTCTGTGGAGATGGGAGAACCTTCCAGAAGGACAACCATCTCTGCAGCACTCCACCAATCAGGCCTGTATGGTAGAGTGGCCAGACGGAAGCCACTCCTCAGTAAAAGGCACATGACAGCCCGCTTGGAGTTTGCCAAAAAGGCACCTAAAGACTCTCAAACCATGAGAAACAAGATTCTCTGGCCTGATGAAACCAAGATTGAACTCTTTGGCCTGAATGCAAAGCGTCATGTCTGGAGGAAACCTGGCACCATTCAGCTGCAGGGACTGGGAGACTAGTCAGGATCGAGGGAAAGATGAACGGAGCAAGGTACAGAGAGATCCTTGATGAAAACCTTCTCCAGAGCGCTGAGGACCTCAGACTGGGGCGAAGGTTCACCTTCCAACAGGTCAACGACCCTAAGCACATAGCCAAGACAACACAGGAGTGGTTTCGGGACAAGTCTCTGAATGTCCTTGAGTGACCCAACCAGAGCCCGGACTTAAACCTGATCAAACATCTCTGGAGAGACCTGAAAATAGCTGTGCAGCGACGCTCCCCATCCAACCTGACAGAGCTTGAGAGGATTTGCAGAGAAGAATGGGAGAAACTCCCCAAATAGATGTGTGCCAAGCTTGTAGCGTCATACCCAAGAAGACTCAAGGCTGTAATTTCCGCCAAAGGTGCTTCAACAAAGTACTGAGTAAAGGGTCTGAATACTTATGTAAATGTGTTATTTCAGTTTTGTATTTTTTATAAATCTTCAAACATTTCTAAAAACCTGTTTTCGCTTTGTCATTATGGGGTATTGTGTGTAGATTGATGAGGGAAAAAATAAATGTAATCAATTTTAGAATAAGGCTGTAACGTAACAATGTGGAAAAAGTCAAGGGGTCTGAATACTTTCCGAATGCACTGTACCTCAGACCAGTCCCTATCTACCTCAGACCAAATAGTATTTTTAAAGCAGCCAGGTCTGTGTCTATCTACTGAATAAATTATTCATCACAGAAGTTTTAAGTGGTATAGAGAGACAAATTATCATGCAGACACTGTCTCCTCCATTGTGTGTGTGTGTGTGTTACCAGTCATGGGGTCCTTAGCTAGCTGTATTTATAGTGCCAGGGCCTCTCAGGTCCACTTTAGCTTGAGTTCCCTCTTTCCTGTCCCCCACTAAAGAAAACAACACACACTTAACCACTTATACTGCAGTGACCTGTGTGTCTGTCTGTCTATGTGGAAACATCAGAGGACCTTTTTGCATGCCGATACTAAAAGTCTTCAGTAATAGTTATCATATAATTTAACATGCTTGATCACTTACCACTCATTCTGTCTATCCTTCTGTCTCCTGACTGAGGGCTGTTATTTGCTATGTTGTACTGCAAACAAATGAATCACATCCTCTCTCTCTCCCCCCACTCTCTCTCTCTCCCCCACTCTCTTCCCCCCCTTCTCTCTCTCTCCATCTTCCTCTCTCTCTCTCTCCTTCTCTCTCTCTCCCCCCTCTCTCTCCCCTCTCTCTCCCCCACCTCTCTCTCTCCCCTCTGTTTCCCCCCACCTCTCTCTCTCTCCATCCTCCTCTCTCTCTCCTTCTCTCTCTCTCCCCCACCTCTCTCTCTCCCCTCTCTCTCTCCCCCACCTCTCTCTCTCCCCTCTCTCTCTCTCCCCACTCTCTTCCCCCTCCTTCTCTCTCTCTCCATCCTCCTTCTCTCTCTCTCCATCCTCCTCTCTCTCCTTCTCTCTCTCTGCCCCCCTTTCTCTCTCTCTCTCTCCCCCTCTCTCTCTCTCCTCTCTCTCTCCCCCTCTTTCTCTCTCTCCCCATCTCCCCCCTCCCCACCAGTACCTGACTAAGGGTTGTGAGACCTCTGAGATGACACTGCGTCGTAACGGGCTGGGCCAGCTGGGCTTCCACGTCAACTACGAGGGCATCGTGGCAGAGGTGGAGTCGTACGGGTACGCCTGGCAGGCGGGGCTGAGGCAGGGCAGCCGATTGGTCGAAATCTGCAAAGTATGTCATTTGAAGTTGTAGATTTCATTGTGTCATTGGATAATTATTGTGTACCATATAATGGTATTCCGTATAAAATAAACAATTTTGTCAAGGTTGCCGTGGCGACTCTGACCCACGAGCAGATGATTGACCTACTGAGGACGTCGGTCACCGTCAGGGTGGTCATCATACCCCCGCACGAAGACGCTACCCCACGCAGGTGTGTGTCTGAGGGGGTGTGTATGTGTTTATCTGAGGGGGTGGGTGTGTGTGTGTGATGTCAGTGATGATCAGATTGGTGATTGTGAGGTCATCATCATGTCAACCATGTGTGTAGTCTTACCTGACCCCCTCTCTCTCCCTCCCCCTCTCTTCCTCCCCCTCTCTCTTCCTCCCCCCTCTCTTCCTCCCCCTCTCATCCCTCCCCCTCTCTCTCCCTCCCCCTCTCTTCCTCCCCCTCTCTTCCTCCCCCTCTCTTCCTCCCCCTCTCTCTTCCTCCCCTCTCTCTTCCTCCCCCTCTCTCTCCTCCCTCTCTCTTCCTCCCCTCTCTCTTCCTCCCCCTCTCTCTCCCCCCCCTCTCTTCCTCCCCCTCTCTCTCCCTCCCCCTCTCTTCCTCCCCCTCTCTTCCTCCCCCTCTCTCTTCCTCCCCTCTCTCTACCTCCCCCTCTCTACCCCCCTCTCTACCCCTATACCTCCCCCTCGCTCTTCCTCCCCCCTCTCTTCCTCCCCCCTCTCTTCCTCCCCCTTTCTTCCTCTCCCTCTCTTCCTCTTCCTCTCCCTCTCTCTCCTCCCTCTCTCTCCTCCCTCTCGCTCTTCCTCTCCCTCTC
Source organism: Coregonus clupeaformis (assembly GCF_020615455.1). Taxonomy (NCBI): domain Eukaryota; kingdom Metazoa; phylum Chordata; class Actinopteri; order Salmoniformes; family Salmonidae; genus Coregonus; species Coregonus clupeaformis. The sequence goes on along the minus strand of NC_059224.1, from coordinate 2,790,802 downwards.
TCTCCTCCCCTCGCTCTTCCTCCCCCTCTCTCTTCATCCCCCTCTCTTCCTCTCCCTCCCTCTCTCTCTTCCTCGCCCTCTCTTCCTCTTCCTCTCCCTCTCTTCCTCCCTCTCACTTTCTCTCCCTCTCTCTCCTCCCTCTCTCTCTACAGAGGTTGCTCTGAGCTCTACCGTATGCCAGTGGTGGAGTATAAGGGTAGTGGTGAGAGCGGTTCGTTTGACTACAAGTTCCCGTTCCGCAGCAAAGACAACAAGTGGCAGAGAACCTCCAGTAGTCCCCAGCAGTCCCTGATGGCCTCCCCCCAGCCGCACACCCCCAACCGGGCCGTTAGCCTGGGGAGCTCTGGGGGGAAGACCCTGTCTGCTGAACGCCCAGAGAGGAACGCTGCTATACCACGCAGTGTCAGTAGTGATGGACGTCCACTGGATACCAAGAGGTAAGGGAGAGGAGAGGAGGGAGGAAGAGGAAATAAAAGATTGCTGCTTTGACAACATTAGATTGCTCCTTTCATGTCAATAAAGTTAGTTTGAATTTGGGAGGGGGAAGGGTGAGAGGGTTAATGTATTCTCTCTGTATCTCCTAATTGTTTTATGTAGTATTTCTTCTTCTCTGGTAACCCCCCCCCCCTCCAGAATGTCTCCAGGCAGTGAGAACTATGCCCTATCCTCTTCTCTGGCACTGGGTCGTTCTCCTCACAACCGCTCTTCCCCCTCCAACCTCTCCTGCTCCAGTGACACCTCACAGGGCTCACAGCACTGGAGGACTCAGAAGTCCATGCCTGAGGGGTAAGAGATGGAGTGTGTGGGTGCGTCACCTGTAGCAAGACGTAACACAGAGCCCTTTATGTAAAAGTTAAGGAAGTGGTTAAACGCCGTTGAAATGGGAGGAAAAACTTGGAAAGGAAGCACTATATCCAATAACAATTATTTAAGATTTTTCCATTTGAAAACGCTGTGGTGCAGCCTGTTGACCAGCTTGTGTCCGTTACATAGAGGCCGACCTTCAACTTCCTCACGGCTCTGTCCATGGATTGTATTCGTCGCAAATGGCAGCCTTATTCCCTAAATAGCGCCCTACTTTCCCTATATAGTGCCCTACTTTCCCTAAATAGTGCCCTACTTCCCCTAAATACTGCCCTACTTTCCCTATATAGTGCCCTACAAATTAGGGAATAGTGTGCCATTTGGTACATTGCCCATGACTTAGTCCGTGCAGAGGGAGCAACTTCCGCCCACAACTCTGCTTTTCAATTTACCTTACATTCATTGTCTTTATCTTTCTAATCTTACTATGGACAGCACATGTTATGTTAACAGGAAACGACGTGTCTGCCGTTATGTTCTGTGGACGACATGATGTCGTAAAATGTTATTAAATTAGTTGTTTTCCTGTGTGTGTGTGTGTGTGTGTACATGCGTGCACGTTCTAGGTTTGGAGAACGCAGACAACACTCCCCTTTGTCTACAGAGCGACAGGTGGTAGGAGAAGGTGGGGCTAGTGGCAAGTCCACACCTAATTGGCCGAGAGTGGAGGAAGGGGGCGGGCCCGACAGAGGTTCTACAGGTGAGATTGACCATATGGGAGAGAGATTTGCTACTATAGAAAGAAAAGACAGCTTAATTCCTATTCCCACATATACAGATGTTTGGCTGCAATAATGTCCATGCTATCATAGTACTAGAAGGAGCAGTGGATTAGGGCTGCGTTCTAAAGGCTAATGTGGATATTGGACCATAGTGATGTAATGGTCGAATAGAAACCTCCAATAAAAGATGATACACTGTAGAACATATGACTGTGGTATGTCAGATGTTGAGTACTTTCAATGCATACATACACCTACTCCTAAACATACCTTACTCTGTTAAATGCATCTGTTGAGCATGAATCCATCAGTCTGGTAGCCTGCTGTGTTAAAACTTTGCCTCTGTCGCATTTAGTATTTATCGGGCTGGTACATTACGTTTGAAGTTAAGCGGGAGGGAGAGGGAGGGAGGGAGAGGGAGGGAGGGAGGGAGGGAGGGAGGGAGGGAGGGAGGGAGAGGGAGAGAGAGAGTCTGTCAGTAGTACTTTCCCATGGCTCTTTCTGTATGAAACGGCTGTTGGCTTTGACAGCACTGACAGTCCTTCTCTTCCTCCATTCTCCTCTTCTTCCTGTCAGTACACTTCCACACTGATCTCGACAAACCATTTCTGTAAGGACCTCGCTTTGTGCAAGGGGGGCATTGTCATGCTGAAACAGGAAAGGACCTTCCCCAAACTATTGCCACAAAGTTGGAAGCACAGAATCGTCTCAAATGTCATTGTATGCTGCAGTGTTAAGATTTCTCTTCACTGGAACTAAGGTGCCTAGCCTGAACCATGAAAAACTGACCCAGACCATTATTCCTCATCAACCAAACTTTACAGTTGGCACTATGCATTGGGGCAGGTAGCGTTCTCCAGACATCCGCCAAACCCAGATTAGTTTTTCAGAGAAGAGGATGAGAGAGATTGAGGGGTCAAGAGGTCAGAGAAGAGAAGAGGATGAGAGAGATTGAGGGGTCAAGAGGTCAGAGAAGAGGATGAGAGAGATTGAGGGGTCAAGAGGTCAGAGAAGAGGATGAGAGAGATTCATCACTTCAGAGAACGCATTTCCACTGCTCCAGTGTCCAATGGCGCAGGTTTTACACCACTCCAGCCGACACTTGGCATTGCACATGGTGATCTTAGGCTTGTGTGCAGCTGCTTGGCCATGGAAACCCATTTCATGAAGCTCCCGACGAACAGTTATTGTGCTAACGTTGCTTCCAGAGGCAGTTTGGAACTCGGTAGTGAGTGTTGCAACCGAGGACAGGTCCCGTTCTGTGAGCTTGTGTGGCCTACCACTTCGCGGCTTAGCCGTTGTTTCTCCTAGACGTTTCCACTTCCACAATAACAGCACTTACAGTTGACCGGGGCTGCTGTAGCAGGGTAGATATTTGACGAACTGACTTGTTTGAAAGATGGCATCCTATGGTCGGTGCCATATTGAAAGTCACTGACCTCTTCAGTACGGCCATTCTACTGCCAATGTTTGTCTATGGAGATTGCATGTCTGTGTGCTTGATTTTATACACCTGTCAGCAACAGGTGGGGCTGAAGTAGGCTAATCCACTAATTTGAAGGGGTTTCCAAATACTGCTGTATATACAGTGTATATAGTTTACCTCTTTCTATTCCTTTATATCCACCTTTCTTACTTTTCCTTTCTTTCTCTCTCTCTCTTTCTTTCTCTCATTTCTCTCCTTTTCTCTTTGTTCAAGGCTCTCTGTAGGGAAATGAAAAACAGAAATGCCTCTCTTTCCTGTCGGTACAGTTGTGTAACCCACTGTGTGTCTCTCTCTCTCTCCCGTTTAGCTTTTCATTGGTCCCTCTGTCCTGTCGGTACAGTTGTGTAACCCACTGTGTGTCTCTCTCTCTCTCTCCCGTTTAGCTTTTCATTGGTCCCTCTGTCCTGTCGGGACAGTTGTGTAACCCACTGTGTGTCTCTCTCTCTCTCTCCCGTTTAGCTTTTCACTGGTCCCTCTGTCCTGTCGGGACAGTTGTGTAACCCACTGTGTGTCTCTCTCTCTCTCTCCCGTTTAGCTTTTCATTGGTCCCTCTGTCCTGTCGGGACAGTTGTGTAACCCACTGTGTGTCTCTCTCTCTCTCTCCCGTTTAGCTTTTCATTGGTCCCTCTGTCCTGTCGGTACAGTTGTGTAACCCACTGTGTGTCTCTCTCTCTCCCGTTTAGCTTTTCACTGGTCCCTCTGTCCTGTCGGGACAGTTGTGTAACCCACTGTGTGTCTCTCTCTCTCTCCCGTTTAGCTTTTCACTGGTCCCTCTGTCCCTGTCGGGACAGTTGTGTAACTCCACTGTGTCTCTCTCTCTCTCTCCCGTTTAGCTTTTCATTGGTCCCTCTGTCCTGTCGGGACAGTTGTGTAACCCACTGTGTGTCTCTCTCTCTCTCTCCCGTTTAGCTTTTCATTGGTCCCTCTGTCCTGTCGGTACAGTTGTGTAACCCACTGTGTGTCTCTCTCTCTCTCCCGTTTAGCTTTTCATTGGTTTCCACTCAGTTTCTGACCACTGTTCTGTCTGGAATATGTGGTTCTTACAGCTGTAGATGACTCAGTTCTCACCCAATATATCCAAACCCATTTTCAGCCCATTCAACCCAGTCCAGTATAACTAAACCCAGTCCAACCCACCCCAGTCCAGTATAACTAAACCCAGTCCAACCCACCCCAGTCCAGTATAACTAAACCCAGTCCAACCCACCCCAGTCCAGTATAACTAAACCCAGTCCAACCCACCCCAGTCCAGTATAACTAAACCCAGTCCAACCCACCCCAGTCCAGTATAACTAAACCCAGTCCAGTATAACTAAACCCAGTCCAACCCACCCTAGTCCAGTATAACTAAACCCAGTCCAACCCACCCCGTCCAGTATAACTAAACCCAGTCCAACCCACCCCAGTCCAGTATAACTAAACCCAGTCCAGTATAACTAAAACCCAGTCCAACCCACCCCAGTCCAGTATAACTAAACCCAGTCCAACCCACCCCAGTCCAGTATAACTCAAACCCAGTCCAGTATAACTAAACCCAGTCCAACCCACCCCGGGTCCAGTATAACTAAACCCAGTCCAACCCACCCCAGTCAGTATAACTAAACCCAGTCCAACCCACCCCAGTCCAGTATAACTAAACCCAGTCCAACCCACCCCAGTCCAGTATAACTAAACCCAGTCCAACCCACCCCGGTCCAGTATAACTAAACCCAGTCCAACCCACCCCAGTCCAGTATAACTAAACCCAGTCCAACCCACCCCAGTCCAGTATAACTAAACCCAGTCCAGTATAACTAAACCCAGTCCAACCCACCCTAGTCCAGTATAACTAAACCCAGTCCAACCCACCCCAGTCCAGTATAACTAAACCCAGTCCAACCCACCCCGTCAGTATAACTAAACCCAGTCCAGTATAACTAAACCCAGTCCAACCCACCCCAGTCCAGTATAACTAAACCCAGTCCAACCCCCCCAGTCCAGGTATAACTAAACCCAGTCCAGTATAACTAAACCCAGTCCAACCCACCGGTCCAGTATAACTAAACCCAGTCCAACCCACCCCAGTCCAGTATAACTAAACCCAGTCCAACCCACCCCAGTCCAGTATAACTAAACCCAGTCCAACCCACCCCAGTCCAGTATAACTAAACCCAGTCCAACCCACCCCGGTCCAGTATAACTAAACCCAGTCCAACCCACCCCAGTCCAGTATAACTAAACCCAGTCCAACCCACCCCAGTCCAGTATAACTAAACCCAGTCCAACCCACCCCAGTCCAGTATAACTAAACCCAGTCCAACCCACCCCAGTCCAGTATAACTAAACCCAGTCCAGTATAACTAAACCCAGTCCAACCCACCCTAGTCCAGTATAACTAAACCCAGTCCAACCCACCCCAGTCCAGTATAACTAAACCCAGTCCAACCCACCCCAGTCCAGTATAACTAAACCCAGTCCAGTATAACTAAACCCAGTCCAACCCACCCCAGTCCAGTATAACTAAACCCAGTCCAACCCACCCCAGTCCAGTATAACTAAACCCAGTCCAGTCCACCCACCCGGTCCAGTATAACTAAACCCAGTCCAACCCACCCCAGTCAGTATAACTAAACCCAGTCCAACCCACCCCAGTCCAGTATAACTAAACCCAGTCCAACCCCCCCCAGTCCAGTATAACTAAACCCAGTCCAACCCACCCCAGTCCAGTATAACTAAACCCAGTCCACCAGTATAACTAAACCCAGTCCAACCCACCGGTCCAGTATAACTAAACCCAGTCCAACCCACCCCAGTCCAGGTATAACTAAACCCAGTCCAACCCACCCCAGTCCAGTATAACTAAACCCAGTCCACCCCACCCCAGTCCAGTATAACTAAACCCAGTCCAACCCACGGTCCAGTATAACTAAACCCAGTCCAACCCACCCCAGTCCAGTATAACTAAACCCAGTCCAACCCACCCCCGTCCAGTATAACTAAACCCAGTCCAGTATAACTAAACCCAGTCCAACCCACCCTAGTCCAGTATAACTAAACCCCAGTCCAACCCACCCCAGTCCAGTATAACTAAACCCAGTCCAACCCACCCCAGTCCAGTATAACTAAACCCAGTCCAGTATAACTAAACCCAGTCCAACCCACCCCAGTCCAGTATAACTAAACCCAGTCCAACCCACCCCAGTCCAGTATAACTAAACCCAGTCCAGTATAACTAAACCCAGTCCAACCCACCCCGGTCCAGTATAACTAAACCCAGTCCAACCCACCCCAGTCCAGTATAACTAAACCCAGTCCAACCCACCCCAGTCCAGTATAACTAAACCCAGTCCAACCCACCCCTAGTCCGGTATAACTAAACCCAGTCCAACCCACCCCGGTCCAGTATAACTAAACCCAGTCCAACCCACCCCAGTCCAGTATAACTAAACCCAGTCCAGTATAACTAAACCCAGTCCAACCCACCCTAGTCCAGTATAACTAAACCCAGTCCAACCCACCCCAGTCCAGTATAACTAAACCCAGTCCAGTATAACTAAACCCAGTCCAACCCACCCCGGTCCAGTATAACTAAACCCAGTCCAACCCACCCCAGTCCAGTATAACTAAACCCAGTCCAACCCACCCCAGTCCAGTATAACTAAACCCAGTCCAACCCACCCCAGTCCAGTATAACTAAACCCAGTCCAACCCACCCCAGTCCATTATAACTAAACCCAGTCCAACCCACCCTAGTCCAGTATAACTAAACCCAGTCCAACCCACCCCAGTCCAGTATAACTAAACCCAGTCCAACCCACCCTAGTCCAGTATAACTAAACCCAGTCCAACCCACCCCAGTCCAGTATAACTAAACCCAGTCCAACCCACCCCAGTCCAGTATAACTAAACCCAGTCCAACCCACCCCGGGTCCAGTATAACTAAACCCAGTCCAACCCACCCCAGTCCAGTATAACTAAACCCAGTCCAACCCACCCCAGTCCAGTATAACTAAACCCAGTCCAACCCACCCCGGTCCAGTATAACTAAACCCAGTCCAACCCACCCCAGTCCAGTATAACTAAACCCAGTCCAACCCACCCCAGTCCAGTATAACTAAACCCAGTCCAGTATAACTAAACCCAGTCCAGTATAAGCCACAGATATCCTGTAAATCTATATGTAATTGTATGATTTCAGCCCAGTGCTGGCCAGTCCAGTTCAGCCAAGCCTCACTCAATCTGTCTCATCCTCCTTTAATTTCTTCTCTGACCTCTTGACCCCTCAATCTCTCTCATCCTCTTCTCTGACCTCTTGACCCCTCAATCTCTCTCATCCTCTTCTCTGACCTTTTGACCCCTCAATCTCTCTCATCCTCTTCTCTGACCTCTTGACCCCTCAATCTCTCTCATCCTCTTCTCTGACCTCTTGACCCCTCAATCTCTCTCATCCTCTTCTCTGACCTTTTGACCCCTCAATCTCTTCTGGTGATGTGTCCCTTCTCCTCCATCCTGAAATAACATCAGTCATGGTCACACCCATGCAAGGACTGAAACCATGAACACAGACACGGAGACACACACAGACACAGAGACACATACAAACACGGAGACACACACACACGGAGAGACACGGAGACACACGGAGACACAGAGACACACGGAGACACGGAGACACATACAAACACGGAGACACACACACACGGAGAGACACACAGACACACACTCGTTAGAGAGAAGGCAGACTGCACAGCAGACAACTGCTGAAGGGTGAAATATGGTTAGAATCATTCTCTGTTTACCATGGACTTCTGTTATGACACTTTTCTACTGTTCTCTTCTTCCTCATCTCTATGCAGTCCCTCTCTGTTTTCTACTGTTCTCTTCTTCCTCATCTCTATGCAGTCCCTCTCTGTTTTCTACTGTTCTCTTCTTCCTCATCTCTATGCAGTCCCTCTCTGTTTTCTACTGTTCTCTTCTTCCTCATCTCTATGCAGTCCCTCTCTGTTTTCTACTGTTCTCTTCTTCCTCATCTCTATGCAGTCCCTCTCTCTCTCTCGCACTCATTCACTCGCACCCTCTCACTCGCACCCTCTCACTCACACACACACACACACACATAAAAACCACCACACGCACACATAAAAACCACCACACATAGCCGTGTCCCCCCTGGGTTTGTCCTGCTCTGTCTATTTCTGTGTGGCTGTTGTGTAACACCTGGCCAATTACATTATAAAGACTTGTTTATTTATACACAACCACAGACACGCACACGCACTGTACGTATGGCTATTTATCTCTCTCTCTCTATATATATATATATATATATATATATATATAGCTCTAAGGACCATATACCTAAACCTGTGGGGAAATATTCTGTATAAACTTGTGTGTGTGTGTGTGTTTCCTTGCACTGTTACTAACCTCAAAGTCTGTGTGTGTGTTTTCTAGATGCTCCTGTGTCTAAGTCTGGTCCTGGGTACTCCGGAGCTCCACGCATCCAGAGGCAGGAGCAGGTCATCCACCACTCCCCCAAGAAGAGCTCCCAGGTCAGGCTTCACTCTGCGCCACACTCCCCTGTCCTCACCTCGACCAGGGTGGAGGACCATACACACAGTACTTCTTAGGCCACCCATTTAACCATTTGGGATGCATCTCAATAGTCCAAAGTGACTTTCTGTCCTCATCTCCTGACTTCATCTGCACTGACCTGAAGACAGTTTCTCTTGTCCAGGTGTTTCAGATCAATGCAGATCACTGACCTGAAGACAGATTCTCTTATCCAGGTCTTTCATATCACTGACCTGAAGACAGTTTCTCTTGTCCAGGTCTTTCAGATCAATGCAAATCACTGACCTGAAGACAGTTTCTCTTGTCCAGGTCTTTCAGATCACTGCAGATGAAGGAGATCAGACTATTAAGATGACTCCATTATGTTGAATAAACCCTCTGCTGTAGCTGACTCCTGTCTAACCCATCTCTCCATCTCCCCCCCCCCCCTTAGCCTGAGGGTCCGTACTCGGGTCACTCCAGCAGTAACACCCTCTCCAGCACGGCCTCCAGCGGGGGCCACAGCGACACCGACAAGTGGTTTGACATGGGGGGCCCCGGGGGACCAGGGGAGGCCCCTGACTCTGAACCCAACGGCCTGGTTGGGGGGTACCTCCAGGGGGCCTCGGCCGACAGCGGGATAGACACCTCGTCCTACGGAGGAGGGAGTGGGGGCCGCGGTGGGGATGGGGGCCGCGGTGGGGATGGGGGCCACTCACAACCCCACCACGGGAGTTCTAGTTCCCTTTTGTCTGCTGGGGGTAGAGAGGGGAAGGATAGAGCTCCATCGCCATGGCATAGCCCCACTGAGGGGGGCAAGAGGGTCCTGGAGAGGTCCCCCCCGGCCGCAGAGAGCCCGCAACCCCCAGGGGAGAGGGGGGAGAGAGCAGAGGGGACGGCTAGGAGTCCTCCTACACACCTACCGGTTAGAGATTGCAGCTCGTACAGTCTGAGTGATGCAGGATCGCACTCCAGGTATGGATGGGTGGTTTGGACAAGGCATACACACATGCACACAGCAGACGTACACGCATGCACAACCTCCATGGAGTCTTTTGACCATGACATTTGCTAGTTCCCTCGCCTTTTTTTCTAGCGAAGCTTAAAGAATATTTATTTCCGTGAAGCAGTAGAGCTGAAATGGATGTACTGTATCGTCAGTCACAAAGGGAAACCGTATCAACAGTATCGTCAGTCACCAAGGGAAACCGTGTCAACAGTATCGTCAGTCACCAAGGGAAACCGTGTCAACAGTATCGTCAGTCACAAAGGGAAACCGTGTGAACAGTGTTGTCAGTCACAAAGGGAAACCGTGTCAACAGTGTTGTCAGTCACAAAGGGAAACCGTGTGAACAGTATTGTCAGTCATAAAGGGAAACCGTGTCAACAGTGTTGTCAGTCACAAAGGGAAACCGTGTCAATAGTATCGTCAGTCACAAAGGAAACCGTGTCAATAGTATCGTCAGTCACAAAGGGAAACCATGTGAACAGTATTGTCAGTCACAAAAGGAAACCGTGTCAACAGTGTTGTCAGTCATAAAGGGAAACCGTGTCAACAGTGTTGTCAGTCACTAAGGGAAACCGTGTCAACAGTATCGTCAGTCACCAAGGGAAACCGTGTCAACAGAATCGTCAGTCACAAAGGGAAACCGTGTCAACAGAATCGTCAGTCACAAAGGGAAACCGTGTCAACAGTGTTGTCAGTCACTAAGGGAAACCGTGTCAACAGAATCGTCAGTCACCAAGGGAAACCGTGTCAACAGAATCGTCAGTCACAAAGGGAAACCGTGTCAACAGAATCGTCAGTGACAAAGGGAAACCGTGTCAACAGTGTTGTCAGTCACTAAGGGAAACCGTGTCAACAGAATCGTCAGTGACAAAGGGAAACCGTGTCAACAGAATCGTCAGTGACAAAGGGAAACCGTGTTAACAGTGTCGTCAGTGACAAAGGGAAACCGTGTTAACAGTGTTGTCAGTCACAAAGGGAAACCGTGTCAACAGTATCGTCAGTGACAAAGGGAAACCGTGTTAACAGTGTTGTCAGTCACAAAGGGAAACCGTGTTAACAGTAGCATAATACAGGGGCCTTGGTTTGATAGATTGAAACTGTAATAGAACCACATAAATAGATAGAGGTTGATGAACGGCAGTAGTCCATTTATGTCATCCTCTGCTCTGACGTCGGTAGAGAAACGACTATGTAACACTCTGTAATCTACTAGTCTACTGCAGATCAGCACTTCTAAAAATGGGTTTTTAGGTCATAGTTATTAGCTCAAAGTCTAGATGATGTCCATGCCAGAGATTACAGTACTGTGGCCCTCCATGGCCACTAGTTGAATCGCCCTGACCTTTTCCCTCTTCCCCCGTCCTCCTCTCTCCTTCCCTCCTCCCCCTGTCCTCCTCTCTCCTTCCCTCCTCCCCCTGTCCTCCTCTCTCCTTCCCTCCTCCCCCTGTCCTCCTCTCTCCCCTCCTCCCCTGTCCTCCTCCTCTCCTTCCCTCCTCCCCTGTCCCTCCTCTCCCTGTCCTCCTCTCTCCTTCCCTCCTCTTCCTGTCCTCCTCTCTCCTTCCCTCCTCCCCCTGTCCTCCTCTCCCTGTCCTCCTCTCTCCTTCCCTCTTCCCCCTGTCCTCCTCTCCCTGTCCTCCTCTCTCCTTCCCTCCTCTTCCTGTCCTCCTCTCTCCTTCCCTCCTCCCCCTGTCCTCCTCTCCCTGTCCTCCTCTCTCCTTCCCTCCTCCCCCTGTCCTCCTCTCTCCTTCCCTCCTCTTCCTGTCCTCCTCTCTCCTTCCCTCCTCCCCTGTCCTCCTCTCTCCTTCCCTCCTCCCCCTGTCCTCCTCTCTCCTTCCCTCCTCCCCCTGTCCTCCTCTCTCCTTCCCTCCTCCCCCTGTCCTCCTCTCTCCTTCCCTCCTCCCCCTGTCCTCCTCTCTCCTTCCCTCCTCCCCCTGTCCTCCTCTCTCCTTCCCTCCTCCCCTGTCCTCCTCTCTCCTTCTCTCCTCCCCTGTCCTCCTCTCTCCTTCCCTCCTCCCCCTGTCCTCCTCTCTCCTTCCCTCCTCTTCCTGTCCTCCTCTCTCCTTCCCTCCTCTCCCTGTCCTCCTCTCTCCTTCCCTCCTCCCCTGTCCTCCTCTCTCCTTCCCTCCCCCCTGCCTCCTCTCTCCTTCCCTCCTCCCCGTCCTCCTCTCCAGTTCCAGAGGCCACTCCCCCCGTGAGGACTCGTCTTCCTCGGCCACCTCCCCCTGCTCCCAGACGTCGGTCTCCCCCGGCCCCAAGACCTTCTACCCCCGCCAGGGAGCCACCTCCAAGTACCTCATCGGCTGGAGGAAGCCAGGATCCACTATCAACTCTGTCGACTTCGGAGATAACCGCAAGTAAGACCAGGAGGGAGAGGCCTTGTACCTTAGCCTTAGTATTAGAATAGTTCCTCTTTCAAGACTTGATCGCCACCTTGTGGCTAAAATGAATATTACATACACTGAATATAGACAACTACTTTTAAAGATTACTTACATTATACAGTTAATTTGCATGATATTGGGCTTTATGTATGATCCAGATTTAGTCTGATTAAATTGATTTTACTTGAATATCACAGCTAATATGTAGTACATGGTTATCGGACAGTCACATTGCTATATCTTTTGCATGGCTGTATTATCTGACCCCTGCTCCCTGCTTGTTATTGTGTGTCCCCAGGAAGTCTCCAGGGGAGGGAGGAAGTGGAGGAGAGGGGAGTGGCGGAGGAGGGGGGGGTCAGGGTGGGGGTCATAGCAGAGCCCATCACGGCCCCCAGCCACACCTCACCCACGCTAAGACCACCGTGGAGGACGATATGAAGACACTGAGTCCAGACAGCCCTCCCAAACACAGACGACACAAGGTCAAGGACAAGGTACAGGATATTAGCTTGTAACATTGTGGGTGAACTTTCCCTTTAAAGGAGCAATCTTTAAATGGGTTATCTTTCCTTTCCACCCACATACTGCAACCATACTTGGCCAAAGCCAAGCAAACTATTAAAGACAGCAGAGTTAGAACTTTTGATCCCAAATTTAAAGTTACAGATTGCACCTTTAATCATCCTGCATGTTAAAACTTAAATCCTCCAGCTGTGTGTTTTTATTATATTCACTTATGATAGCAGGTGACATCAGTTTAACTCTCTCTCACTCTCACCCTCTCTCACTCCCTCCCTCGCTCTCTCTCACTCCCTCCCTCGCTCTCGTTTTCTCTCGCTCACTCGCTCACTCTCTCTCTCTCTCTCTCTCTCCCTCTCTCTCTCTCTCTCTCTCTCTCTCTCTCTCTCTCTCTCTCTCTCTCTCTCTCTCTCTCTCTCTCTCTCTCTCTCTCTCTCTCTCTCTCTCTCTCTCTCTCTCTCTCTCTCTCTCTCTCTCTCTCTCTCTCTCTCTCTCTCTCTCTCTCTCTCTCTCTCTCTCTCTCTCTCTCTCTCTCTCTCTCTCTCTCTCTCTCTCTCTCTCTCTCTCTCTCTCCTCTCTCTCTCTCTCTCTCTCTCTCTTCTCTCTCTCTCTCTCTCTCTCTCTCGCTCCCCTCCAGTCCTCATCCTCAGGCCAGCCCCCTACCCGTCGGTCTCTCCACCGGACCCTGTCTGATGAGAGTATCTACCGGGGCCAGCGTGTCCCCTCCCTGAGGCTGGGGGACCTAGAACCAGACCCCGCCCTGGCTAGTGACGTGTTGTTTAGCTGCTCCACATTGCCACGCTCTCCCACCACCCGCGGGGTGCCCCTCAGACGACCTTCATACAAACTGGGGATCAAACTACACGGTGAGAGGAGACGTATTGACACAGGGTCTGGGGAATGTGGCGTAAACAGCTTGAGACAGTTGGAGGATTTGACACATTGGTGACTTAATACTTGATGTGGCGGAGCTGGGTGATAAAGGTTGTGTATATGCTGCCCTCCTCTGGTAGAAAGTGTATTGACCTACATTTTGGTAAAAAGATTCATTACATTCATTTCCGACTATTCAAGAATAATAGCCTGCAGTAGTTTATTTTTCAATGAGAGAGGGAACCAATCGGTCTTCCTGTCCTCTCTCTGCAGGTGACCTGTCTGCGTCTGACACGTCATTGGCTGAGATGGTTGAGCGACAGCGCCACCCCCTCCCCCAGGAGCTGATGCCCCTCCCCCCCTCTGAGAGCAGGGACAGCCCCCTGGACTGGACCCACATGGTGGATGTAGCCAACACCTTCGAAAGTAAGAGATACTTCTGTGTGTGTGTGTGTGTGTGTGTGTGTGTGTGTGTGTGTGTGTGTGACTGAATTCACCTGGTGCATGTGGCCAATACCACATGCACCAGAGAGACAAGGAATTAGTGTATACTATGAACACTACATAGTAATGATGTGTCTCTCATGACAACAGTTACTAGTGTGAGAGGGGAGTTATCATTGGTACTCTATACTTTTACTGCAATTTGAGAATGGGAAAGACCACCTATCTTTGTCTCAACCTTATCTCCCTCTCTCACGTTTTCCCCTTACAATCCTATATTTCTCTCTTCTCTTATTTACTCAACCTCCCTCACTCTCTCTCCTTCTCTCCCCCATCTGTCTCTCTCTCTCTCTCCTTCTCTCCCCATCTCTCTCTCTCTCCTTCTCTCCCCATCTCTCTCTCTCTCCTTCTCTCCCCATCTCTCTCTCTCTCCTTCTCTCCCCCATCTGTCTCTCTCTCCTTCTCTCCCCATCTCTCTCTCTCCTTCTCTCTCTCTTCTCCTTCTCTCCCCCCATCTCTCTCTCTCTCTCTCTCTCTCTCGCTCTCTCTCTCTCTCTCTCTCTCTCTCTCTCTCTCTCTCCTTCTCTCCCCATCTCTCTCTCTTCTCCTTCTCTCCCCCTTCTCCTTCTCTCCCCCGTCTCTCTCTCTCCTTCTCTCCCCACGTCTCTCTCTCTCTCCTTCTCTCCCCATCTCTCTCTCCCCATCTCTCTCTCTCCTTCTCTCCCCCATCTCTCTCTCTCTCTCCCTCCCTCCCTCCCTCCACCTCCAGTCCAGAGAGGGTTTGTGTTTAGTGACTCTAACCACAGAGGTAGTGGAGCCCCCAGCCCTCAGCAGACACATCCCAGCCTGGAACTACAGCCTGCCCCTCTATCCAGACCTTCATCCAGGTAACACGGCTCAGATATGTTATGAGGTGCACTAAATATAGAATTCATGTTTTGTAGTAGCATACAGGATCTGCCTGTGCAAAATAGGTTTCTAACCTCAAGTGTCTTTTCCTGGTTAAAGTGATTCACCAGAGATTTTGTATCATTTCAGCCAGTACTTTTGAAAGTGGTGCTCGCTACCCAAAACAGGTCCCTGAAAATTGTGAACAACGTCATCCATTTCCTATGATATGTTACGTCCTGTAATAGTTATTTTTTCTGCAATTTGTACAATAATTTGTACAATTTGTTCAATACATTAGAATGCTGTACATTGACTACAGCTCAGTGTTCAACACCATAGTGCCCTCAGCTCATCACTAAGCTAAGGACCCTGGGACTAAACACCTCCCTCTGCAACTGGATCCTGGACTTCCTGACGGGTCGCCCCAAGGTGGTAAGGGTAGGCAACAACACATCTGCCACGCTGATCCTCAACACGGGGGCCCCTCAGGGGTGCGTGCTTAGTCCCCTCCTGTACTCCCTGTTCGCCCATGACTGCGTGGCCAAGCACGACTCCAACACCATCATTAAGTTTGTCGACGACACAACGGTGGTAGGCCTGATCACCGGCAACGATGAGACAGCCTATAGGGAGGAGGTCAGAGACCTGGCAGTGTGGTGCCATGACAACAACCTCTCCCTCAACGTGATCAATACGAAGGAGATGGTCGTGGGACTACAGGAAAAGGAGGGCCGAGCACGCCCCCATTCTCATTGACAGGGATAAAGTGTCCACATCACCAACAAACTATCATGGTCCAAACACACCAAGACAGTCGTGAAAAGGTAAAGGGGGATACCTAGTGAGTTGTACACCTGAATGCATTCAACTGAAATGTGTCTTCCACATTTAACCCAACCCCTCCGAAGAGGACACGACAACGCCTATTCCCCCTCAGGAGACACAGAAAATATTTGGCATGGGTCCTCAGATCCTCATAAAGTTATACAGCTGCACCATCGAGAGCATCCTGACTGGTTGCATCACCACCTGGTATGGCAACTGCTCAGCCTCCGACCGCAAGGCGCTACAGAGGGTAGTGCGTACGGCCCAGTACATCACTGGGGCCAAGCTTCCTGCCATCCAGGACCTCTATACCAGGCGGTGTCAGAGGAAGGCCCTAAAAATTGTCAGACTCCAGCCACCCTAGTCAAAGACTGTTCTCTCTGCTACCGCACGATAAGCGGTACCGGAGTGCCAAGTCTAGGTCCAAAAGGCTTCTTAACAGCTTCTACCCCCAAGCCATAAGACTGCTGAACAGCTAATCAAATGGCCACCCGGACTATTTACATTGAACCCCCCCCCCCCACTACTCGCTGTTTATTATCTATGCATACTCACTTTACCTCTACCTACATGTACATATTACCTCAATTACCTCGACTAACCTGTACTCCCGCACATTGACTCTGTACCGGTACCCCCTGTATATAGCCTCCCTACTGTTATTACACATTGACTCTGTACCGGTACCCCCTGTATATAGCCTCCCTACTGTTATTACACATTGACTCTGTACCGGTACCCCCTGTATATAGCCTCCCTACTGTTATTACACATTGACTCTGTACCGGTACCCCCTGTATAAGGCCTCCCTACTGTTATTACACATTGACTCTGTACCGGTACCCCCTGTATATAGCCTCCCTACTGTTATTACACATTGACTCTGTACCGGTACCCCCTGTATATAGCCTCCCTACTGTTATTACACATTTACTCAGTACCGGTACCCCCTGTATATAGCCTCTCTACTGTTAATTAATTGTTTTTTTTGTTATTCTATTAATTGTTTTACTTTAGTTTATTTAGTAAATATTTTACTCTTATTTTTCTTAAAATTGCATTGTTGGTTAAGGGCTTGTAAGTAAGCATATCACGGTAAGGTTGTATTCGGCCCATGTAACAAATATAATCTGATTTTATTTATTACGAATATGTAAGTGCTTTAGATCAATCTCTTTAAATAAAGGTCAAATAAAGATGACCCATTAGGTTAGTGTGGTTAAATGTATGTTTGGCTCTCTGTCTCCACAGTGAGGGTCCTGCAGGTCTGGAGAGGAATGTGACCAAGCTGGAAACCGTGGTCAAGATGCTACAGGATGACCTGAAGAAGGTACCACACGCACACATTAGCACATGCCTGTACACACACACACACACACACACACACACACACACACACACACACACACGGACCCATGCATGCACGTATGCACACACACAACACCCATTCAGCATAGTTCACACCCTTTTAAGCCTTAGCCCCACCCATCTCTTTAAGGATTTACATGTGAGGCTATGTACTAAACAACCAAAGATTTCAAGACTAAAGGCTGGTTTATACTACGGGTGTGTTCGTAAATTCAATCTGGAGTGCCAGAGTGCACTCTGGGCGTTCGTAAACTCAGAGCGTTGTCAGATTGTCCATTCGTAAATTAAGAGTGTTTCGATCTCGGAGCGTTCAGAGCGCACACTGGACGCTCTGGCCGAAAAGTAGGGTTGATCCGAGCGTTCTGACCTAACAACCGCAGTCAAGCACCCAATCTAACTGGCTAACGTTGGCTAGCTTGCTAGCTACTTCCAGACACAAATGAGAGAACAGCTCACTCTGACCATTTTACTCGCCCTAGCAGAGCTGGTTAGCCTGTTTTTATGTTATCCAGAGCATTAGTGACTGCAACTGTGCTGCTGGCAACAATTTAATTACGCTTTTTTGCCAACTTTTACTGAAATAGTTACTTGCATAGTGGAGTCTTTTGTGTAGACATGTAGCTAGCTAACTAAACAATGAACAATAATCCCAACTCATAACGTTACTACCCTGCATGAATCTGCAGGTAGCTAACCAACCAGGATCAATGTTAGCTAGCTAACATTAGGCTATAACTACCAATGCAAATGGCTCTGAGATACGAATAATATTACTACACAGATCATACACGTAACGTTAGCTAGCTAGCCAGCCAGCTAACGTTAGCTAGCTAGCTAACAGTATACTTTAACTTGAAATGAAAACGACTTTCTGACAAAATAAGAAATGTGTAATATCTGAAAATTTAGCTAGCTAGACTCTCTTACCCGTATGCATGGATGGACGCTTCTCCCTCTCTGTCACGGATGACTTGGTTGCCCTTAGTTTTGAAGATGTAATCCAGGACAGGTGTTTTATACAACAGCCTTCTGTGTGTTCTCTTTTCGACTCTGTCTGCATATTTGCAATCAATCGGCAGAATTCTCTCCATCTCCTTAGCTATCATACTCTAATTCCACTGATTTCAAAACTCGGTCTTCCAGAAAGTGGAGAGCAACACTTATGCAGTTCTACTACGTGATATCTTTAAAAAAAAGCCACGTTAGAAAAGATTATCTACACATACTGACCAGCTCATATTATAGACAGAAGCGTGCTAAATGGCAGACCAATCCGAACTCATCTTTCGGCATGTCCAGCCCACTCATTATCTCAGCCAATCATGGCGAGCGGGAAGGTTGCTGTCTTTTTTCGGTGGCTAAACCAACTAGACTCGTAAATTAACAATTTTATTCGTATTTACAGAAGGCATACAAGTTTGTTATTAAGGCACATGAAAGTTCACGTTCCAGAAGGCATTTCTGCCCAAAAAAAGATTTTGATAAAAAAAGTTTACGTTCAAATGGCTCTCCTGTGAAGTAGTGACACGTGACATACGCCTAGTTTCCTGAAATGAGTCACATTTTTCATTCCTGTTGTAAAGAAAGGACATGGCAGTATTTGCATACAATGGCTAAGGGATTGGAACAATGAGTATTGTCTCAAACATGGCTGCACAGTTTTTCATCCCTATCAGTGTTATAGCTACCGTCTGTTATATAGAGTTATCATCCCTATCAGTGTTATAGCTACCGTCTGTTATATAGAGTTATCATCCCTAGCAGTGTTATGGCTACCGTCTGTTATATAGAGTTATCATCCCTATCAGTGTTATAGCTACCATCTGTTATATAGAGTTATCATCCCTATCAGTGTTATAGCTACCATCTGTTATATAGAGTTATCATCCCTATCAGTGTTATAGCTACGCTACCATCTGTTATATAGAGTTATCATCCCTATCAGTGTTATAGCTACCGTCTGTTATATAGAGTTATCATCCCTATCAGTGTTATAGCTACCGTCTGTTATATAGAGTTATCATCCCTATCAGTGTTATTGCTACCGTCTGTTATATAGAGTTATCATCCCTATCAGTGTTATGGCTACCGTCTGTTATACAGAGTTATCATCCCTATCAGTGTTATAGCTACCATCTGTTATATAGAGTTATCATCCCTATCAGTGTTATAGCTACCATCTGTTATATAGAGTTATCATCCCTATCAGTGTTATAGCTACGCTACCATCTGTTATATAGAGTTATCATCCCTATCAGTGTTATAGCTACCGTCTGTTATATAGAGTTATCATCCCTATCAGTGTTATAGCTACCGTCTGTTATATAGAGTTATCATCCCTATCAGTGTTATTGCTACCGTCTGTTATATAGAGTTATCATCCCTATCAGTGTTATGGCTACCGTCTGTTATACAGAGTTATCATCCCTATCAGTGTTATAGCTACCGTCTGTTATATAGAGTTATCATCCCTATCAGTGTTATAGCTACCGTCTGTTATATAGAGTTATCATCCCTATCAGTGTTATAGCTACCGTCTGTTAAATAGAGTTATCATCCCTATCAGTGTTATAACTACCGTCTGTTATATAGAGTTATCATCCCTATCAGTGTTATGGCTACCGTCTGTTATATAGAGTTATCATCCCTATCATTGTTATGGCTACAGTCTGTTATATAGAGTTATCATCCCTATCAGTGTTATAGCTACCGTCTGTTATATAGAGTTATCATCCCTATCAGTGTTATAGCTACCGTCTGTTATATAGAGTTATCATCCCTATCAGTGTTATTGCTACCGTCTGTTATATAGAGTTATCATCCCTATCAGTGTTATAGCTACCGTCTGTTATATAGAGTTATCATCCCTATCAGTGTTATAGCTACCGTCTGTTATGTAGAGTTATCATCCCTATCAGTGTTATAGCTACCGTCTGTTATATAGAGTTATCATCCCTAGCAGTGTTATAGCTACCGTCTGTTATATAGAGTTATCATCCCTATCAGTGTTATAGCTACCGTCTGTTATATAGAGTTATCATCCATATCAGTGTTATTGCTACCGTCTGTTATATAGAGTTATCATCCCTATCAGTGTTATAGCTACCGTCTGTTATATAGAGTTATCATCCCTATCAGTGTTATAGCTACCGTCTGTTATATAGAGTTATCATCCCTAGCAGTGTTATAGCTACCGTCTGTTATATAGAGTTATCATCCCTATCAGTGTTATGGCTACCGTCTGTTATATAGAGTTATCATCCCTATCAGTGTTATTGCTACCGTCTGTTATATAGAGTTATCATCCCTATCAGTGTTATGGCTACCGTCTGTTATATAGAGTTATCATCCCTAGCAATGTTATAGCTACCATCTGTTATATAGAGTTATCATCCCTATCAGTGTTATAGCTACCGTCTGTTATATAGAGTTATCATCCCTATCAGTGTTATTGCTACCGTCTGTTATATAGAGTTACCATCCCTATCAGTGTTATAGCTACCGTCTGTTATATAGAGTTATCATCCCTATCAGTGTTATAGCTACCGTCTGTTATATAGAGTTATCATCCCTATCAGTGTTATTGCTACCGTCTGTTATATAGAGTTACCATCCCTATCAGTGTTATAGCTACCGTCTGTTATATAGAGTTATCATCCCTAGCAGTGTTATTGCTACCGTCTGTTATATAGAGTTATCATCCCTATCAGTGTTATGGCTACCGTCTGTTATATAGAGTTATCATCCCTAGCAATGTTATAGCTACCATCTGTTATATAGAGTTATCATCCCTATCAGTGTTATAGCTACCGTCTGTTATATAGAGTTATCATCCCTATCAGTGTTATTGCTACCGTCTGTTATATAGAGTTACCATCCCTATCAGTGTTATAGCTACCGTCTGTTATATAGAGTTATCATCCCTAGCAGTGTTATAGCTACCGTCTGTTATATAGAGTTATCATCCCTATCAGTGTTATAGCTACCGTCTGTTATATAGAGTTATCATCCCTAGCAGTGTTATGGCTACCGTCTGTTATATAGAGTTATCATCCCTATCAGTGTTATAGCTACCATCTGTTATATAGAGTTATCATCCCTAGCAGTGTTATAGCTACCGTCTGTTATATAGAGTTATCATCCCTATCAGTGTTATAGCTACCGTCTGTTATATAGAGTTATCATCCCTATCAGTGTTATAGCTACCGTCTGTTATATAGAGTTATCATCCCTAGCAGTGTTATGGCTACCGTCTGTTATATAGAGTTATCATCCCTATCAGTGTTATAGCTACCATCTGTTATATAGAGTTATCATCCCTAGCAGTGTTATTGCTACCGTCTGTTATATAGAGTTATCATCCCTATCAGTGTTATTGCTACCGTCTGTTATATAGAGTTATCATCCCTATCAGTGTTATAGCTACCGTCTGTTATATAGAGTTATCATCCCTAGCAGTGTTATAGCTACCGTCTGTTATATAGAGTTATCATCCCTATCAGTGTTATAGCTACCGTCTGTTATATAGAGTTATCATCCCTAGCAGTGTTATAGCTACCGTCTGTTATATAGAGTTATCATCCCTATCAGTGCTATTGCTAACGTCTGTTATATAGAGTTATCATCCCTATCAGTGTTATAGCTACCGTCTGTTATATAGAGTTATCATCCCTATCAGTGTTATAGCTACCATCTGTTAAATAGAGTTATCATCCCTAGCAGTGTTATAGCTACCGTCTGTTATATAGAGTTATCATCCCTATCAGTGTTATTGCTACCGTCTGTTATATAGAGTTATCATCCCTATCAGTGTTATAGCTACCGTCTGTTATATAGAGTTATCATCCCTATCAGTGTTATAGCTACCATCTGTTATATAGAGTTATCATCCCTAGCAGTGTTATTGCTACCGTCTGTTATATAGAGTTGCTGACTAAATCAAACATTTATCCTTTGTCTCACCTTTGCCCCATTCCTTCGATTATTCTCCCTCCTCTTCCTTCTGTTACTTTCCCTACTTCTATCTCTTCTTCTCGCCCTCTTAACGCCTTATCCTTCTGTTACTTTCCCTACTTCTATCTCTTCTTCTCTCCCTCTTAACTCCTCTTCCTTCCTCCCCTCCTCTTCCTTCTGTTACTTTCCCTACTTCTATCTCTTCTTCTCTCCCTCTTAACTCCTCTTCCTTCCTCCCCTCCTCTTCCTTCTGTTACTTTCCCTACTTCTATCTCTTCTTCTCTCCCTCTTAACTCCTCTTCCTTCCTCCCTTTATATCCATCTCTTTCTTTTTCTCTCTGACCACCCTTGCCTTTCTCCCAACTTCCTTCCCTACCTCCCTAACCTTCACCCCCCCCTCTCTCTCTCTCTCTCTCCCTCCCTCCCTTTCTCTCTCATCTTTACCCTACACATCTTTCCCTCTAATCCTCCCTCCCCCTCTATCCCTCTATCTCCCTCCCTCCCTCCATCCATCCGTCCCTCCCTCCTCCCTCCCTCCCTCCCTCCCTCCCTCCCTCCCTCCCTCCCTCCCTCCTCCCTCCCTCCCTCCCTCCCTCCCTCCCTCCCTCCCTCCCTCCCTCCCTCCCTCCCTTTCTCTCTCATCTTTACCCTACCACATCTTTCCCTCTAATCCTCTCTATCCCTCTATCTCCCTCCCTCCCTCCATCCCTCCCTCCCCCTCCCTCCCTCCCTCCCTTTCTCTCTCATCTTTACCCTACACATCTTTCCCTCTAATCCTCCCTCCCCCTCTATCCCTCTATCTCCCTCCCTCCCTCCATCCGTCCCTCCCTCCCTCCCTCCCTCCCTCCCTCCCTCCCTCCCTCCCTCCTCCCTCCCTCCCTTTCTCTCTCATCTTTTACCCCTACACATCTTTCCCTCTAATCCTCCCTCCCCCTCTATCCCTCTATCTCCCTCCCTCCCTCCATCCGTCCCTCCCCTCCCTCCTCCCTCCCTCCCTCCTCCCTCCCTCCCTCCCTCCCTCCCTCCCTCCTCTCCCTCCCTCCTTCTCTCTCTCTCATCTTTACCCTACACATCTTTCCCTCTAATCCTCTCTATCCCTCTATCTCCCTCCCTCCCTCCATCCCTCCCTCCCCTCCCTCCCTCCTCCCTCCCTTTCTCTCTCATCTTTACCCTACATCTTTCCCTCTAATCCTCCCTCCCTCCCTCCCTCCCTCCCTCCCTCCCTCCCTCCCTCCCTCCCTCCCTCCCTCCCTCCCGTAGGAGCGTGAGGAGAAGCAGCGTCTCCATCTGCAGATCAAGAGGCTGTGGGAGGATAACCAGCGGCTGCAGGAGGAGTCCCAGAGCTCTGCTGCCAAACTCAAAAAGTTCACGGAGTGGGTCTTCAACACCATCGACATGAACTGAGACAGACAGAAGAGGAGAGGGTGGGGTGAAAGAGAAGATGGATTCTCCCACATTAACCAGAAGAGGAGGGGGAGAGCGAGAGAGAGAGGAGACAGAGGAACAAGAGAGTGATTGTCCAAGGACCGGTGCCAACCCCAAAAACATTTCCCTTCTCCCTAGCACAAACTGAAGTACTTATTCCACCCTCCATGCCTCCTCCTTGTCCCCTGAAGTTTCTCTTTCACTCTCTGAAATGCCAACTAAGGTTTCCCCTCTCAACAACCCACTGAAACTCAGGATCAGCTAGAAGGACAGTCTTCTTTTGTTAAATAATGAAGGACTTCTTTCATACTGTGGGATTTGAAGGCGAGCTGTGTGTGTAATTGTGATGGGCTCTCAGTACTGCCAAGAAATACTGGAGCTCAGAAGACTAGAGCTCTGTCCTCCTCCTCTCCTCCCTCACTGTCTGAGCTAACTTCACTCTGGGGGTGGTAGGAAGACTGACAGACACCGAGAGGGAGAGAAAAACCCAATAGCCAGCCTCTCAGTGGCTGTACAGTACATCTCTTCAGCTAAGGCCTCAGAGCACCTGGAGCACACCGTAACTGTGGAAACCGTGGAATCTGATCTCTCCTCTCCCTTCTTTCGTCCGTCTCCACTCTTCCTCCTCCTCTGCAACTTTGACTCGTCTGACGCTACCTCTGTCTACACTACCCCAACAAACAGGTAGACAGATGGACGTAGGGAAGAGACAGACAGGCAGACAGACAGACAGACAGACAGACAGACAGACAGGCAGACAGGCAGACAGGCAGACAGGCAGACAGGCAGACAGGCAGACAGACAGACAGACAGACAGACAGACAGACAGGCAGACAGGCAGGCAGAGGGAAGAGACAGCCAGCCCTGTGTCACCAGCTGTTTTCTGTCCAATCACATTCCTCAATCTACAGGGAACACACTTACAGATCCTAGAGGGAATGGAGAC
Organism: Coregonus clupeaformis; assembly: GCF_020615455.1. NCBI lineage: Eukaryota > Metazoa > Chordata > Actinopteri > Salmoniformes > Salmonidae > Coregonus > Coregonus clupeaformis. The sequence continues at coordinate 2,766,564 of NC_059224.1, read as the reverse complement.
CCATCCGTATCTTTCCTGTGCTGTACATATCAACTAGCTATCTGTGGATTACTGTATATTCTGCATTCTGACCAACAACGCATTGTACCTGTACTGTTTTGGACCGTGGCGTTGAGAGGTACATGGAGTTACATCAAGCCTAATGTACTGTAATTAGGCTAGGCTACATCTGAAGGAGAACTTAAGAGTCAGTGTTTTTTGGTTTTGGTTGACAGCCATTCCCCCATACTTCAGCAGTGTGTCACAACCGAGCCTATATAGCTGACATACACAAGGCTACCACACACACACACTCTCACCCCACACACACACACACACACTCTCACCCCACAACCACACACACACACACACACTCTTACCCCACAACCACACACACACACTCTCACCCCACAACCACACACACACAGACACACACACACACACACTCTTACCCCACAACCACACACACACACTCTCACCCCACAACCACACACACACAGACACACACACACACATTCTCACCCCACAACCACACACACACAGACACACACACACACACACACTCTTACCCCACAACCACACACACACACTCTCACCCCACAACCACACACACACACACACACACACACACACACACTCTTACCCCACAACCACACACACTCTCACCCCACAACCACACACACACAGACACACACACACACACACTCTCACCCCACAACCACACACACACACACACACACACACTCTTACCCCACAACCACACACACACACTCTCACCCCACAACCACACACACACAGACACACACACACACACACTCTTACCCCACAACCACACACACACTCTCACCCCACAACCACACACACACAGACACACACACACACACACTCTCACCCCACAACCCCACAACCACACACACACACACACACACACACACACACACACTCTTACCCCACAACCACACACACACAGACACACACACACTCTTACCCCACAACCACACACACACACACACACACACACTCTTACCCCACAACCACACACACACACTCTCACCCCACAACCACACACACACAGACACACACACACACACACTCTTACCCCACAACCACACACACACTCTCACCCCACAACCACACACACACAGACACACACACACACACACTCTCACCCCACAACCACACACACACACACACACACACACACTCTTACCCCACAACCACACACACACTGAAACGTCTGGCATTCTCAATCCTACAATTATTTGCAGGTGCTTGTGACACTACGACCAAACCTGACAACAAAACTTCATGCCACGACCGATTCAAAACGAAAGCCATCATTATCAAGGACTCCATGATCACATGACATGGCTGAAATCAGGGGCATATTGGTAATAGGACTGTGTGTGTCTTAAAAGCAATAGCAAAGAGTACAACCAAACGTCTTATTCCTCTCAGTGGAAAGATCTGAAGTCAAACATGGGAACCACCGAAATGCAGCATTGTATAATGCAAAATGCATCATACCGGCTGTGTTTCTGTATTTTGAAAATTATACATCTTGAAAACTTGATTGCTGACATGCAAAACATTTTGGGACTATATCAACAATGGACTAATGAAACAAATATCAAAAGAGTATCTGGGTGGACTTTTCCTTTAATATTTCCTTTTTTTCTTTATTTTTTCTTCTAAAAGCAATGGGACATCTTCTGCCTTTGGTACTATGTGCTGAAGAGAGAAAGAGAAAGAAAGAGAAAGAAAGAAAGAAAGAAAGAAAGAAAGAAAGAAAGAAAGAAAGAAAGAAAGAAAGAAAGAGAAAGAGGATTGCTCTCCTCTTTCACCCCACCATCTCAAGGAATGTTAATTCTGTTGAACTTTTAAATTCCGATCGACGAATCGTTTTAATCGGGGAACATTTTCTGATGTATTTATGTCTTTGTATTATAAAAAGTAATAAATAAGTTGTTTTTAATTGCGTACAGTACAACTGAAGTCGTCAGTGTTTAGTTTTCTCTTAGAAAATGTAATTATTTCCAGTCTTGCTATTAAAGCCTTATAATATGGTTTCTACTAGCTCTGGTCCACGGCAGTAGTGCATGTTCCTCCACTGCCGTTAGTGGAGAAACGTCTACTTACACCCTGGACCAGAGCTAGCTTTCTATATTATTAATATCTTGTTTTGTGGTGCCAGAGCCTGCTGTTGTTGTGTACAGTGCCATCCAGTGCTGAAAAGTGGAAGTGTCACTCAACTTTAAAACAATGTGCAGCCGTGATCCATCCACTGTGTACTGAAACGCTGCTCTCTCTATATAGTCAGAAAATACAGTCTACGTTCAACTAAACCCCTAGATAAAGGAATAAAGGCTAACTATGTGATTCAATCTGAACCGTTCAACATTGTGAAGCTACTCTGACTGCAATAAAGTTGACTGAGAGCGATATGGTACAGTTTAACATGTCAAGGTGTTTAGGTTTGAATGAATGTGTTGGTTTCAATCTGTTCCTGTGTAGTCTGTTTTCTTCCTCCACTGATCGGGTCATAGCCTTGGTCCTGGCTTATCTCATAGCCCAACTCCTATGGTCACAGTTGGCAAGACGGCACAAACAGATCTGGAACCAGGCTAGGGAGGCAGGGAGGTGCCTTTTGAACAACAACCTGTAAAACGAATAAAAGGGATGACTTCTTATGTCAGCTGAACGATTACCTGCCAACACGCACACCAACCTGTCAGGTTTATTTGGAGCTGCTGCTAGACCAGTGTATTATAATGAAGGAACGCTATCTCTCCACCTCCATACAGACACTGTTATAATGAAGGAACGCTATCTCTCCCCCTCCATACAGACACTGTTATAATGAAGGAACGCTATCTCTCCCCCTCCATACAGACACTGTTATAATGAAGGAACGCTATCTCTCCCCCCTCCATACAGACACTGTTATAATGAAGGAACGCTATCTCTCCACCTCCATACAGACACTGTTATAATGAAGGAACGCTATCTCTCCCCCCTCCATACAGACACTGTTATAATGAAGGAACGCTATCTCTCCCCCTCCATACAGACACTGTTATAATGAAGGAACGCTATCTCTCCCCCTCCATACAGACACTGTTATAATGAAGGAACGCTATCTCTCCCCCTCCATACAGACACTGTTATAATGAAGGAACGCTATCTCTCCCCCTCCATACAGACACTGTTATAATGAAGGAACGCTATCTCTCCACCTCCATACAGACACTGTTATAATGAAGGAACGCTATCTCTCCCCTCCATACAGACACTGTTATAATGAAGGAACGCTATCTCTCCCCCTCCATACAGACACTGTTATAATGAAGGAACGCTATCTCTCCACCTCCATACAGACACTGTTATAATGAAGGAACGCTATCTCTCCCCCTCCATACAGACACTGTTATAATGAAGGAACGCTATCTCTCCACCTCCATACAGACACTGTTATAATGAAGGAACGCTATCTCTCCCCCCTCCATACAGACACTGTTATAATGAAGGAACGCTATCTCTCCCCCTCCATACAGACACTGTTATAATGAAGGAAGCTATCTCTCCCCCTCCATACAGACACTGTTATAATGAAGGAACGCTATCTCTCCCCCTCCCATACAGACACTGTTATAATGAAGGAACGCTATCTCTCCACCTCCATACAGACACTGTTATAATGAAGGAACGCTATCTCTCCACCTCCATACATACACTGTTATAATGAAGGAACGCTATCTCTCCCCCTCCATACAGACACTGTTATAATGAAGGAACGCTATCTCTCCACCTCCATACAGACACTGTTATAATGAAGGAACGCTATCTCTCCCCCTCCATACATACACTGTTATAATGAAGGAACGCTATCTCTCCCCCCTCCATACAGACACTGTTATAATGAAGGAACGCTATCTCTCCACCTCCATACAGACACTGTTATAATGAAGGAACGCTATCTCTCCCCCTCCATACAGACACTGTTATAATGAAGGAACGCTGTCTCTCCCCCTCCATACATACACTGTTATAATGAAGGAACGCTATCTCTCCCCCTCCATACAGACACTGTTATAATGAAGGAACGCTATCTCTCCCCCTCCATACATACACTGTTATAATGAAGGAACGCTATCTCTCCACCTCCATACAGACACTGTTATAATGAAGGAACGCTATCTCTCCCCCTCCATACATACACTGTTATAATGAAGGAACGCTATCTCTCCCCCTCCATACAGACACTGTTATAATGAAGGAACGCTATCTCTCCCCCCTCCATACAGACACTGTTATAATGAAGGAACGCTATCTCTCCACCTCCATACAGACACTGTTATAATGAAGGAACGCTATCTCTCCCCCCTCCATACAGACACTGTTATAATGAAGGAACGCTATCTCTCCCCCTCCATACAGACACTGTTATAATGAAGGAACGCTATCTCTCCCCCTCCATACAGACACTGTTATAATGAAGGAACGCTATCTCTCCACCTCCATACAGACACTGTTATAATGAAGGAACGCTATCTCTCCACCTCCATACATACACTGTTATAATGAAGGAACGCTATCTCTCCCCCTCCATACAGACACTGTTATAATGAAGGAACGCTATCTCTCCACCTCCATACAGACACTGTTATAATGAAGGAACGCTATCTCTCCCCCTCCATACAGACACTGTTATAATGAAGGAACGCTATCTCTCCACCTCCATACAGACACTGTTATAATGAAGGAACGCTATCTCTCCACCTCCATACAGACACTGTTATAATGAAGGAACGCTATCTCTCCACCTCCATACAGACACTGTTATAATGAAGAACGCTATCTCTCCCCCGACATACAGACACTGTTATAATGAAGGAATGCTATCTCTCCCCCTCCATACAGACACTGTTATAATGAAGGAACGCTATCTCTCCCCCCTCCATACAGACACTGTTATAATGAAGGAACGCTATCTCTCCCCCCTCCATACAGACACTGTTATAATGAAGGAACGCTATCTCTCCCCCTCCATACAGACACTGTTATAATGAAGGAACGCTATCTCTCCCCCTCCATACAGACACTGTTATAATGAAGGAACGCTATCTCTCCCCCTCCATACAGACACTGTTATAATGAAGGAACGCTATCTCTCCACCTCCATACATACACTGTTATAATGAAGGAACGCTATCTCTCCCCCTCCATACAGACACTGTTATAATGAAGGAACGCTATCTCTCCCCCTCCATACAGACACTGTTATAATGAAGGAACGCTATCTCCCCCCCTCCATACAGACACTGTTATAATGAAGGAACGCTATCTCTCCCCCTCCATACAGACACTGTTATAATGAAGGAACGCTATCTCTCCCCCTCCATACAGACACTGTTATAATGAAGGAACGCTATCTCTCCCCCTCCATACAGAAACTGTTATAATGAAGGAACGCTATCTCTCCACCTCCATACAGACACTGTTATAATGAAGGAACGCTATCTCTCCCCCTCCATACATACACTGTTATAATGAAGGAACGCTATCTCTCCCCCTCCATACAGACACTGTTATAATGAAGGAACGCTATCTCTCCCCCTCCATACAGACACTGTTATAATGAAGGAACGCTATCTCTCCCCCTCCATACAGACACTGTTATAATGAAGGAACGCTATCTCTCCACCTCCATACAGACACTGTTATAATGAAGGAACGCTATCTCTCCACCTCCATACAGACACTGTTATAATGAAGGAACGCTATCTCTCCCACCTCCATACAGACACTGTTATAATGAAGGAACGCTATCTCTCCCCCCTCCCATACAGACACTGTTATAATGAAGGAACGCTATCTCTCCCCCCTCCATACAGACACTGTTATAATGAAGGAACGCTATCTCTCCCCCTCCATACAGACACTGTTATAATGAAGGAACGCTATCTCTCCCCCTCCATACATACACTGTTATAATGAAGGAACGCTATCTCTCCCCCTCCATACATACACTGTTATAATGAAGGAACGCTATCTCTCCCCCTCCATACAGACACTGTTATAATGAAGGAACGCTATCTCTCCACCTCCATACAGACACTGTTATAATGAAGGAACGCTATCTCTCCACCTCCATACAGACACTGTTATAATGAAGGAACGCTATCTCTCCCCCTCCCATACAGACACTGTTATAATGAAGGAACGCTATCTCTCCCCCTCCATACAGACACTGTTATAATGAAGGAACGCTATCTCTCCCCCTCCCATACATACACTGTTATAATGAAGGAACGCTATCTCTCCACCTCCATACAGACACTGTTATAATGAAGGAACGCTATCTCTCCCCCTCCATACATACACTGTTATAATGAAGGAACGCTATCTCTCCCCCCTCCATACATACACTGTTATAATGAAGGAACGCTATCTCTCCCCCTCCATACATACACTGTTATAATGAAGGAACGCTATCTCTCCCCCTCCATACAGACACTGTTATAATGAAGGAACGCTATCTCTCCCCCTCCATACAGACACTGTTATAATGAAGGAACGCTGTCTCTCCCCCTCCATACATACACTGTTATAATGAAGGAACGCTATCTCTCCCCCTCCATACAGACACTGTTATAATGAAGGAACGCTATCTCTCCCCCCTCCATACAGAAACTGTTATAATGAAGGGAACGCTATCTCTCCACCTCCATACAGACACTGTTATAATGAAGGAACGCTATCTCTCCACCTCCATACATACACTGTTATAATGAAGGAACGCTATCTCTCCCCCTCCATACAGACACTGTTATAATGAAGGAACGCTATCTCTCCACCTCCATACAGACACTGTTATAATGAAGGAACGCTATCTCTCCCCCTCCATACAGACACTGTTATAATGAAGGAACGCTATCTCTCCACCTCCATACAGACACTGTTATAATGAAGGAACGCTATCTCTCCCCCCTCCATACATACACTGTTATAATGAAGGAACGCTATCTCTCCCCCTCCATACAGACACTGTTATAATGAAGGAACGCTATCTCTCCCCTCCATACAGACACTGTTATAATGAAGGAACGCTATCTCTCCCCCCTCCATACAGACACTGTTATAATGAAGGAACGCTATCTCTCCCCCTCCATACAGACACTGTTATAATGAAGGAACGCTATCTCTCCACCTCCATACATACACTGTTATAATGAAGGAACGCTATCTCTCCCCCCTCCATACAGACACTGTTATAATGAAGGAACGCTATCTCTCCCCCTCCATACAGACACTGTTATAATGAAGGAACGCTATCTCTCCACCTCCATACATACACTGTTATAATGAAGGAACGCTATCTCTCCCCCTCCATACAGACACTGTTATAATGAAGGGAACGCTATCTCTCCCCCTCCATACATACACTGTTATAATGAAGGAACGCTATCTCTCCCCCTCCATACAGACACTGTTATAATGAAGGAACGCTATCTCTCCCCCTCCATACAGATACTGTTATAATGATGGAACGCTATCTCTCCCCCTCCATACAGACACTGTTATAATGAAGGAACGCTATCTCTCCCCCCTCCATACAGACACTGTTATAAAGAAGGAACGCTATCTCTCCCCCTCCATACATACACTGTTATAATGAAGGAACGCTATCTCTCCCCCCTCCATACAGACACTGTTATAATGAAGGAACGCTATCTCTCCCCCTCCATACAGACACTGTTATAATGAAGGAACGCTATCTCTCCACCTCCATACAGACACTGTTATAATGAAGGAACTCTATCTCTCCCCCTCCATACATACACTGTTATAATGAAGGAACGCTATCTCTCCCCCTCCATACAGACACTGTTATAATGAAGGAACGCTATCTCTCCCCCTCCATACAGACACTGTTATAATGAAGGAACGCTATCTCTCCCCCTCCATACAGACACTGTTATAATGAAGGAACGCTATCTCTCCCCCTCCATACAGACACTGTTATAATGATGGAACGCTATCTCTCCCCCTCCATACAGACACTGTTACGTAAGATTGGCCAGACAGACACCAGGGCAGACAGACACATTTTTACATTTTAGTCATTTAGCAGACGATCTTATCCAGAGCGACTTACAGTTAGTGAGTGCATACATTTGTTTCTTTCCATACTGACACCAGGCCAGACAGACACCAGGACAGACAGACAGACACCAGGCCAGACAGACACCAGGACAGGGAGGGAAACCCTTAGTCATCACACAGGTGTGTGTGTCTCTCTCTTACTGTGTGTGTATTTGTCCCTTGTGTCAGCGAGTGTGTGATGGGTATTGGCATATATATATACCAGCCAGCCCCGTATTCCCTCTACCTCCTCTAACCTCTGTTGGGGTGATGGGGTCTCTAATCTATACTCCATCTAACCTCTGTTGGGGAGATGGGGTCTCTAATCTATACTCCCTCTAACCTCTGTTGGGGTGATGGGGACTCTAATCTATACCTCTAACCTCTGTTGGGGAGATGGGGTCTCTAATCTATACTCCCTCTAACTTCTGTTGGGGTGATGGGGTCTCTAATCTATACCTCTAACCTCTGTTGGGGTGATGGGGTCTCTAATCTATACTCCATCTAACTTCTGTTGGGGTGATGGGGTCTCTAATCTATACCTCTAACCTCTGTTGGGGTGATGGGGTCTCTAATCTATACTCCATCTAACTTCTGTTGGGGTGATGGGGTCTCTAATCTATACCTCTAACCTCTGTTGGGGTGAGGGGGACTCTAATCTATACCTCTAACCTCTGTTGGGGTGAGGGGGACTCTAATCTATACCTCTAACCTCTGTTGGGGAGATGGGGACTCTAATCTATACTCCCTCTAACCTCTGTTGGGGAGATGGGGACTCTAATCTATACCTCTAACCTCTGTTGGGGAGATGGGGACTCTAATCTATACTCCCTCTAACCTCTGTTGGGGAGATGGGGACTCTAATCTATACTCCCTCTAACTTCTGTTGGGGTGAGGGGGACTCTAATCTATACCTCTAACCTCTGTTGGGGTGATGGGGGTCTCCCTTCTACTTGAGATGATTTACACCGATTCTGTTGCAAAACGTTTCTTAAACGGAAGCTTATCTGGAACGAAACAGGGGGGAGATACCTGACTTGTCCAATAGAAACTTGTTTTTGTTGCAAAACGCAACTGTTTACAACTGTTTGCACTAATGTGTAGTCACTAGAAGTCGGCTCACCGGGTTCCTGGCAAAACCTCTTTAACGTTGCAAAGCAGACCGTGTTCAGTCAGTGAGCGTGCTAGCAAGTTGGCTGAGCTAGCTACAGAGCACTCCAGAACTATGACATTGTGTCTAGAATGTTTATAACAATGGTGAAGTTCCAAGATGGAGTCTGTCGGTCTGTATGAGAGAATGGATCTGTCGTCCAACCCATCGTATACCCTCCATTTACAGTACCAGTGACTGTCGAAGACGGTTAGTCCAGATTGAAATTAGAAGTCATTTCTATATTTTAGTGCCATAGTTTTGTACTCTGTCATTGCATTTCAAAGTAATGAATGACAAACTGTCACATAAGGCAGAGGGGGTTGGGGTTGAGTTAGTTGAGTTCCATGTTGTCGCACACATGTACACACACACACAGACACGTACACACACACACACACACACCCTTGAATGCGCTGTCTTTTCTTAGTATTTTTTGGGGGCTAATATCAAATATGTTGGAAATGAAATGTATGTATGTTATCTAAATACACTTTTATTTCTCTCAAGTTACATCCCAAATGGCACCCTATTCCCCTATATAGGACACTACTTGTCAAAAGTAGTGCACTAAATAGGGGAATAGGGTGCCATTTGGGATGGGCCCTCAGTATTGCTGGTAGTATTGTATTGGCCGGACTAGGGGTTCATGGGGGTACAGTATTCTGTTGTAAACATTGGGCCTGAGTCTAGTTATAGACACAAACAAACCAACGACTATGAAGAAATCAAACCGTTTTAAAAGTATTAACAAAGTACTGTTTTACATCCTATGTTTATTTTAAGTGTAGAGGTGTATAAAGAGGAATTTGCAGTGATCATCACAGTATTAAAAGTGTTCTGAATTAAAATCCATCTTGATTTGAGGCGCTGTTTTCTGTAGTGGTGGAGAGAGACTTATTTTGCCCGCCGCTTGCGTGGAGGTGTGTGTACTAAGTGTGTGTGTGTGTGTGTGTGTGTGTGTGTGTGCGCGCACTCACAATGTCATTGCTTACTGGTCCAATAAATTAAATTATCTGCCAATGGATTAAACGCATCCAGAAGTGTTCATGTGTTTCACTTTCTTTTGTGAATTAGGCGAGAGCTCTATTCTGAGTGACTGTTCTATTGTTTTGCTTGCCAGAGTCTGCCCCTCTGTTCCCTCTACACACACAGCTCCGTTTCATGAGTGTCTGGTTGACTGGCTGGTAGATAATTGCAGTTTGCAGTGAATAATTAGAACAGCAGCGGAGAAAAAAGAGAGAGAGAGAAAAGGACGGAGAGGAGAGGAGAGAGGGACTGGAGTGGAGGGAGAGGAGAGGAGGGAGAGGAGAGGGAGAGAGGGACTGGAGAGGAGAGGGACTGAAGTGGAGGGAGAGGAGAGGGAGGGACTGGAGTGGAGGGAGAGGAGAGAGGGACTGGGTGGAGGGAGAGGAGAGAGGGACTGGAGTGGAGGGAGAGGAGAGGAGAGAGGGAGTGGAGGGAGAGGAGAGGAGAGAGGGACTGGAGTGGAGGGAGAGGAGAGAGGGACTGGAGTGGAGGAGAGGAGAGAGGGAGAGGGACTGGAGTGGAGGGACTGGAGTGGAGGGAGAGGAGAGGAGAGGAGAGGAGAGAGGGACTGGAGTGGAGGGAGAGGAGAGGGAGAGAGGGACTGGAGTGGGAGGGAGAGGAGAGAGGGACTGGAGTGGAGGGAGAGGAGAGAGGGACTGGAGTGGAGGGAGAGGAGAGGGACTGGAGTGGAGGGAGAGGAGGGAGAGGAGAGGAGAGAGGGACTGGAGTGGAGGGAGAGGAGAGAGGGACTGGAGTGGAGGGAGAGGAGAGAGGGAGTGGAGGGAGAGGAGAGGAGAGAGGGACTGGAGTGGAGGGAGAGGAGAGGAGAGAGGGACTGGAGTGGAGGGAGAGGAGAGGAGAGAGGGACTGGAGTGGAGGGAGAGGAGAGAGGAACTGGAGTGGAGTGGAGGGAGAGGAGGGAGAGGAGAGGAGAGGAGAGGAGAGAGGGACTGGAGTGGAGGGAGAGGAGAGGGACTGGAGTGGAGGGAGAGGAGGGAGAGGAGAGGAGAGAGGGACTGGAGTGGAGGGAGAGGAGAGGAGGGAGAGGAGGGAGGGACTGGAGTGGAGGGAGAGGAGAGGAGGTACTGGAGTGGAGGGAGAGGAGAGGAGGGAGAGGAGAGAGGGACTGGAGTGGAGGGAGAGGAGAGGAGGGAGGGACTGGAAGTGGAGGGAGAGGAGGGAGAGAGAGGGACTGGAGGGAGGGAGAGGAGAGGAGTGGAGGGAGAGGAGAGAGGGACTGGAGTGGAGGGAGGAGAGAGAGGAGAGGGGACTGGAGTGGAGGGAGAGGAGAGAGGGACTGGAGTGGAGGGAGAGGAGAGAGGGACTGGAGTGGAGGGAGAGGAGAGGAGTGGAGGGAGAGGAGCGAGGGACTGGAGTGGAGGGAGAGGAGATAGGGACTGGAGTGGAGGGAGAGGAGAGGAGAGGGACTTGAGTGGAGGGACAGGAGAGGAGAGGGACTGGAGTGGAGGGAGAGGAGAGGAGAGAGGGACTGGAGGGAGGAAGAGTGGAGGGAGAGGAGAGGAGAGGGAGTGGAGGGAGGAAGAGGGGAGGGAGGGGAGGGAGTGGAGGGAGGAAGAGGGGAGGGAGTGGAGGGAGAGGAGAGAGGGACTGGAGTGGAGAGAGAGGAGAGGAGAGGGGGACTTGAGGAAGAGGAGAGAGGGACTGGAGAGAGGAGAAGGGAGTGGAGGAGAGGGAAGAGGAGAGAGGGACTGGAGAGGAGTGGAGGAGGGAGAGAGTATAGAGGGACTTGAGAGGGGAGGATAGAGGGACTGGAATGGAGAGGGGTAGAGGGACTGCAGAGGAGAGGATAGAGGGACTGGAGAGGGTAGAGGGACTGAAATGGAGAGGATATAGGGAGAGGAGAGGATAGAGGGAGAGGGGATGGGAGAGGAGAGGATAGAGGGACTGGAATGGAGAGGATAGAGGCACTGGAGAGGAGAGGGTAGAGGCACTGGAGAGGAGAGGGTAGAGGGACTGGAGAGGAGAGGATAGGGGAGGGACTGGAGAGGAGAGGATAGAGGGACTTGAGAGGAGAGGATAGAGGGACTGGAGAGGGGAGGATAGAGGGACTGAAATGGAGAGGATATATGGACTGGAGAGGATAGAGGGACTGGAGAGGATAGAGGGACTGGAATGGAGAGGATAGAGGGACGAGAGGGGAGGGTAGAGGATAGAGGGACTGGAATGGGAGAGGATAGAGGGACTGGAGAGGAGAGGATAGAGGGACTGAAATGGAGAGGATATAGGGACTGGAGAGGATAGAGGGGATTGGAGAGGGGATGACAGAGGGACTGGAGAGGATAGAGGGACTGGAATGGAGTGGATAGAGGGAGAGGAGAGGAGAGGATAGAGGGACTGGAGCGGATAGGAGGGACTGGAGCGGATAGAGGGACTGGAGCGGATAGAGGGACTGGAGCGGATAGAGGGACTGGAGCGGATAGAGGGACTGGAGAGATAGAGGGACTGGAGCGGATAGAGGGACTGGAGAGGAGCGGATAGAGGACTGGAGAGGAGAGGAGCTAGAGGGACTGGAGAGGATAGAGGGACTGGAGAGGATAGAGGGACTGGAGAGGATAGAGGGACTGAGAGGATAGAGGACTGGAGCGGATAGAGGGACCGAGGGAGAAGGATAGAGGACTGGAGAGGATAGAGGGACTGGAGAGGATAGAGGGACTGAGCGGATAGAGGGACTGGAGAGGATATAGGGACTGGAGAGGAGAGGATAGAGGGACTGGAGAGGATAGAGGACTGGAGAGGATAGAGGGACTGAGAGGATAGAGGGAGAGGAGAGGTAGAGGAGGACTGAGAGGATAGAGGGACTGGCGATAGAGGGACTGGAGCGGAGAGGATGGAGGGACTGGAGCGAGAGGATAGAGGGACTGGAGAGGATAGAGGACTGGAGAGGATAGAGGAGAGGAGAGGATAGAGGGACTGGAGAGGATAGAGGGACTGGAGCGGATAGAGGACTGAGACAGGCACTGCCTTGGGCTTCTCATCACAGATAAAGCGCCAATATCAATCCGCCCGATCTGAACTCCAATCTGATAGTGATGACTGTGTAGAACCTCTGCACCACACAATCCCCCATCTTGGATCTTTTCCCCAGCAACTTCCTCAAATATGTCCTGTGGGCTGAGTCACTGATGGAGCAACGAGTTTTAAAATAATACTTCTTGTTAGAGGACAGGAAGAGATGCTGTTGTACAAAACAAAGTAATCAGCGATTGACGGTCCTAACCAATCAGAGAATAAAGCCAATGACACATTTTCAAACCACCGCTTTACCCATGTGTAGTTCTGGCTCTGGTCCAACCTGTCAGTTCCTGGACCAATCAGATGGCTTTCGGTGAAAGGGTCAGAGGTACTCAGATCCAGACTCATTGTGGAAGAACGAATCCACGTTTCCATCCACAGTTTTTCTGCAAGTAAATTCATACCATATAAAAAAACAATCACTGACAGCTGTGATGGAAACAGGAAGTTTCGTGCAATTTGATAAATGCCTACAGAAAATTTGTTCATTCGACATGGTGGGATCTTTTTGTGTCTGTAGAAATAAATTCTGCGAAAAATGGCAATGGAAGCGCCTTTTATGCTCAAATATTGATATAATAACCATCATATCGAAAAAAAAAGTTAGAGTCACGCGATGACTCGGAAACCATGCAGTTTAGACAGGGCTACAGATGAAATAAGTTATGATGAACGTCAGGGTGGTGAAAGTGAATGGTGAGTTTGATACTGTGAGAGATTTATTATTTTTATAATTGATGGGATGACTAACTTAGAAAGAATGCATTCTTGACTGGGCTAATGTAGGTTTGTGTCACCTGGCAAGCTGTGATTGATGTGAAGAGCTGTTTTAGGGGGTAAAATGAGATAAGGATTTGTGTCTCCAAATGCTAGACTATACTGGTTCTTTGTGATCTGTGAACCATCCTTGGACGAGGGAATGGTGTCTAAGGGAGCTGGCTCTGCTCACTATGACAGGTTGTTATGATAAACGTATGCCTGGTAACAGAAGAGGCGGGAACAGCCAGTGCGCCAACGGATTGGCTGAGTGAGTCTAAACAAGAACTTTCCAAGTCTCTACTCTGAATTGGCCAGCAGAGAGGTGAAACTCTCTCTGTAAGAGATATTTGAAGAACAATCTGAAACAATGGATTTAGTTCTCTGAAGTGCCCTGAGGTATTTCAAAGAGCCCGTATATCACGAAACATCATATTTACCATTGAAGGTTTTTTGCATTAATTAAAATAATTAGTATATCTTAGAAGTCGAATGTTGACCTCTTTGTTCCTAATGCCAGATTTGAATTGACGTAACTTTGACAATACTCCTTTGGAATAAATATCGAGGGTCTTATTCTGGTGACATGATGATCAACGCATGTAGACCAGCCTACCTTCTCAGTCTACCCGCACAGTATCATGCAGCGGTTGTCTAAAAGCGCACGTGCCAAGACCAGAGTAGGCACAATTAGCTATTTAATGCAAAATGTTTTGGTGACAAAACTATCGGTAGATAGTGAAAATGTGATGGAAACACAAGAACATTCTATTTTTATTCAGTACATGAAAACTTAAAGCGAAAAAGTACATTTTGGTGTGACTGTGTCATCACGCACTTGATTTCTATCTTCAACATGTCAGTTTTGGTGGAAAAAAATTGAATATTTTCTTGAAAATCTGTCGCAATTGGATGGAAACCTAGCTGTACGTCTGTGGGCGTGGCGAAGCGTTGCCCTGGAGCAAGGACTCTGGGTAGCCAGGCAAACCAGTTAGGCATTGAAGCCCTTTCGCCCCTATGGGCCCTAGTCAAAAGTAGTTGCACTATACTGGGAACAGGGTGACATTTAGGATACACACAAGGCTTCTTCTGTGTCCAGCCTCCAGCATTTGACCTTTCAGCTTCATTTGCATTATTCCATGAAAGAAGAGGTGTGTGCATGAACTAAAACAATTTATATATTATTTGACCTGCACAGCTGTTAAAATTACCTCCCAGGTTCATTTCAATCTATTCTGACCAATTATCTGTTGAATGATCTCTTCTGTGCTGCTCAGCAACCTGCTGGTTAACTCTCTATGGGAGGAGGAGGGAAGAGAAGAGGGAGGAAGAAAGGAAGAGGAGAAAAGATGAGGAAGATCATGTGCAAAATAGAGGAGGGAGGAGGGAATGTGGAGGTCACAGAAGAGGTCATACAGGGCCAGGGGATGGGAAGAGTGGGGGGCAGAACCACCTCAAGCCTCCAGATATTATATTAGAAATCAAACACAACTGTGGAGAATTATTCACATCCAACCACTACTGCTATATTGCTATAGAATATATACATTTAGGTTTGCGTCCCAAATGGCCTACTATCCCTCAGCCAGGTCACCCGTGATACAGTCAGTATTCCGTCCATCCATGTCCTGAGGACATCAGAGATGACGTGGAAACCAGCCACTAGGGGGCAACAGTGAGCACTGTTACCTTCAAGAAGGTTTGGGTTTCTATGCAGCGTTGTGGACGGGGATGGTGGATGGGCGTAAGCTATGGGCGCAAGCATCTTTCCCGTTTTAAGCCTATCCCAAACCTTAACTCTTACCTTAACCATTAGGGAGTTAATGCCCAACTATAAGATTTCTTGGATGTAATGCCTAACAACCTTAAACACAGTTGACAGTTGGAAGAACTTCAAATTTGACGTTAGAGAAACATGGATGAACGTCTAATTCTGACGTGAGATTGTGAGAGCCAAGGATCGATCAGAATATCGCTTGATAAACAGAGTAGCAGCAAGCGTTACGGTCTTCAACCTCCCGATAAACAGAGTAGCAGCAAGCGTTTACGGTCTTCAACCTCTGAAGGGGAAGAGGAATTGTCACGCCTTCTTCACGACTGTCTGCGTGTGTTTGGACCATTTTTTAAGTCCTCACTGCCAGGTCACTGACCTCCCTCCCTGTAGGCTGTCTCATCGTCGCCCGGTATTCCTCTTATCTAGGTAGGTGAGGGCAGTGAGGAGTTCAATGGAGATTGCATCGGCTATGGATCTGATGGGGCAGTATGCAAATTGGAGTGGGTCTAGGTTGTCTGGGATGATGGAGTTGATGTTTGCCACTAACCATATCTTGGTAAGGTCGCAGTTGTAAATGAGAACTTGTTCTCAACTGGCTTACCTGGTTAAAGTTAAGGTTAAAAATAAATTACCAGTCTTTCAGCACTTATAATTACAGATGTGAGTGCTACAGGTCGGTAGTGATTGTGACAGGAAGCCTTAGAGTTCTTAGGAACAGGAATGATGGTGGTCATCTTGAGACGTGGGGGATTACAGACTGGGACAATAGAGAGGTTGAAAATGACCGTGAAGATGCCTGCCAGCTGTTCTCCACTTGCTCTGAGAACACACCCAGGAATACCGTCCCGGCCCGTGGCCTTATGGAGTGTTGGGACCTGATTAAAAAAATCTTACTCCTTGGCCTACAGAGCGAGATCATCCAGTCAGCCAGGCGCTCATGGCACTGCATGGTGCATAAAATGCACTTGAGTTCATCTGGTAGAGGCATGGTTGGGCAGACTCATGGCTGGGTCTTCCTTGTAATCCGTGAATGGACTGTAGGCCCTGCCCATGCGTCAAGCGTCAGCAGCCTGTGTAATAGGATTCCCACCTTAATTCCTATAATGTCCATTTGCTTGTTTGATGTGGTTCTCCAGGAGGTTAAATGGCGTGGACTTCTTGTTCTTGTTTGTGTGCATTTTTTTCCTGCTTGTTTTATAGCCTCGTACAGTTCATTAACTTCCACTCGTGCTAGAAGTCAGCACACATTTGTTGTTGATGAAGAGGCATACTCCTCCCCTCTCGATTTCCCTGAATCCAATGTCCTGTCTGCTCAGAGTGAGCAGAGTAATACTGCAGTTAGGGAGGAGTCCCATTGTGCATTAATCCACGATCGGAGGTCATCCATCTTATTATCAAGAGACTCCAATAGAATGGAAGAAGAGAGAAGTGGTGGTTGTTTTTCTCTTCACTTCATTTCGCCAGGTCTCACCCTCTCCTGCCTCTTTTTTGCTGGGTGTTTCCACCGATTGGTACCCATAAAATTGGGTGGAAAATACACAAAGAGCCCAGGGCAGATGATTCGGTTGAAGCCGGAATTGAGGTTGGTAACTGCCGATTTGATGTTCAAAAGTTCTTGTCGATCATGCAAGAAAATGATAGCGAACTACATTTAGTGCAAAAAAAAAAAAAAGTAAGGATAAACGCCTGGTAATATCCTAAGAAATAGCAAAGTAGTTCGGAGACGGCAGCCATCTTTCATGTGTGTGTCTCTAGAACCTTCTGCACCCGTACTCCACAGCCCCTCACTTCTTCCATTTGGATATAGAACGTTAAACTTCCATGAAGATACCACAGATGGTGGTCTAGCTTTGAAACATGATCAAAGAGAGTAATTATTCACAACCCATATGTAGAACTCATATTCCAACATTGGAGAGGCGTTTTTTAAAACCACAACAGATCGGGAAGAAAGAGGTGATCTCTCTTCGCTTTTGAAATCTGGTGTCTGTCTCAAAGCATCTCAGAGTAGGTGTGGATCTAGGCTCTTCCATATAATCCTGTTGATTCCGATCAAAGGCTAAACTGATCCTGGATCTGCACTCATATTCATTTCTGATTCAACATTTCTTATATTTTTGGTTCTGATGGGGTAAGACAGTTAAAACTAAAGCTCATGAGAGCGTTTACTTATATAATTATATCTTTCTTCAAGAATCAATGGCTGTACATCATTAATTTAAAAGTAAAAAAAAAAATGGATGTATGCCTGCAGATTGCGTTTATTTACCCGGTGTGTGTGTGGTGTCTTTACCCGGTGTGTCTTCTTACCCGGTGTGTGTGTGTGTCTTTGCCCGGTGTGTGTGTGTCTTTACCCGGGGTGTGTGTGTGTTCTTTACCGCGTGTGTGTGTCTTTACCCGTGTGTGTGTGTGTGTCTTTACCGGTGTGTGTGTGTCTTTACCCGGTGTGTGCTTTACCCGGTGTGTCTTTACCCGGTTTGTGTGTGTCTTTACCGGTGTGTGTGTCTTTTGCCCGGTGTGTGTGTTTTATTGTGTGTCTTTACCCAGTGTGTGTGTGTGTGTCTTTACCCGGTGTGTGTGTGTGTGTCTTTACCCGGTGGATTGGAGTCTATGAAAATGTTTAGGGCCTTCCGCTGACACCGCCTGGTATAGGGAGGTCCCCGGATACAGGGCTCGGCCCCAGTGATTAATTCTCGCCAGCCGTAAGCATTACACCTCTGTGGCGCCTTGCAGTCGGATGCCGGGCAGTTGCCTACCAAGCAGTGATGCAGCCAGTCAAGATGCTCTCAATGGTGCAGCTGTAGAACTTCTGTTCAGGATTTGAGGCCCATGCCGATTCTTTCAGCCTCCTGAGAGGGAAGAGGCGTTGTCGTGCCTTCTTCCGACTTTATCAGGTTGGTGGTGTGTGGACAACCGAGAAACTTAAGCTCTCGATCCGCTCCACTCAAGCAGCCCCGTTCGATGTGGATGGGGGGTGCTCGGCCTCCGTTTCCTGTAGTCCACGATCAGCTCCTTTGTCTTGCTGGACATTGGAGAGAGAGGAGGTTGCTGTCCTGGCACCACACTCCCAGGTCTCTGACCTCCTCTATAGGCTGTCTCATCGTTGTCGTGATCAGTCAACAGCAAACTTAATGGGATGGTGTTTGGAGTCGGTCCCACAACGTAGTCGTGATGAACAGGGAGTACAGCTGGGGACTAAGGCGCCACACCGAGTCGGCCGCTGTTGCGGGTTAGTGTGGCGGATGTGTTGTTGCCTACCCTTACCAGCGATGGGGCGGCCCATCAGAAAGTCCAGGATCTCAGTCCCAGGTCCTAGAGTTTCAGTGGGATGAGCTTAGAGGCCCTATTTTGGAACGCTGAGCTGTAGTAAATTAACAGGTGGAAGAAGGCAGTGTGGGAGTGCAATAGGAGATTGCGTCATCTGTTGGGGGGACAGTGAATTGGAGTGAGTCCAGGGTGTCTGGAATGATGGTGTTGGTGTGAGCCATGACCAGCCTTTCAAAGCATTTCATGGCTACAGATGTGAGTGCTACTGGGCCGGGTAGTACTT
>NC_059224.1:2696838-2747048 GCF_020615455.1 Coregonus clupeaformis | reverse complement strand
AGACGTGACGCTTGGCCTTCAGGCCAAAGAGTTCAATCTTGGTTTCATCAGACCAGAGAATCTTGTTTCTCATGGTCTGAGAATCTTTAGGTGCCTTTTGGCAAACTCCAAGCGGGCTGTCATATGCCTTTTACTGAGGAGTGGTGTCCGTCTGGCCACTCTACCATAAAGGCCTGATTTGTGAAGTGCTACAGAGATGGTTGTCCTTCTGGAAGGTTCTCCCATCTCCACAGAGGAACTCTAGAGCTCTGTGAGATTGACCATCGGGTTCTTGGTCACCTCCCTGACCATGGCCCTTCTCCCCTGATTGCTCAGTTTGGCTGGGCGGCCAGCTCTAGGAAGAGTCTTGGTGGATCCAAACTTCTTCCATTTAAGAAGATTGTTCTTGGAGACCTTCAATGCTGCAGAAATGTTTGGGTACCCTGCCCCAGATCTGTGCCTCGACACAATCCTGTCTCGGAGCTCTACGGACAATTCCTTCAAGCTCATGGCTTGGTTTTTGCTCTGACATGCACTGTCAACTGTGGGACCTTATATAGACAGGTGTGTGCCTTTCCAAATCATGTCCAATCAATTGAATTTACCACAGGTGGACTCCAATCAAGTTATAGAAACATATCAAGGGTGATCAATGGAAACAGGATGCTCCTGATCTCAATTTCGAGTCTCATAGCAAAGTGTCTGAATACTTATAAGGTATTTCTGTTTTAAAATTTTTTATACATTTGCAAACATTTCTAAAAACCTGTTTTTGCTTTGTCATTATGGGGTAGTATGTAGATTGCTGAGGACATTTTTTCATGTAATACATTTTTGGAATAAGGCTGTAACGTAACAAAATTAGGAAAAAGTCAACGGGTCTGAATACTTTCCGAAGGGACTGTATATGTAAGAAATCTTTCTGATTGAGAGGGGGTCGAATACTTGTTTCCCTCATTAAAGTGCAAATCAATTTGTAGCGTTTTTGACATGCGTTTTTCTGGATTTTTTTTGTTGTTGTTCTGTCTCTCGCTGTTCAAATGAACCTACCATTAGAATTGTGGTCTGATGGTTTCTTTGTCGGTGGGCAAACGTGCAGGATCAGCAGGGGATCAAGTGCTTTTTTCCCTCACTGTATATATGTCGTTTTCTCTTTATTTTTTCAAACATTTTCTAACTTTCTCAGATCCAATGAACGGAGCATGCTGGGATGACATGCTTATAGCCAATCAGACCCAATGAACGGAGCAGGTGGATGACATGCTATAGAATCAGATCCAATGAACGGAGCAGGCTGGGATGACATGCTTATAGCCAATCAGATCCAATGAACGGAGCAGGCTGGGATGACATGCTTATAGCCAATCAGATCCAATGAACGGAGCAGGCTGGGATGACATGCTTATAGCCAATCAGATCCAATGAACGGAGCAGGCTGGGCTGACATGCTTATAGCCAATCAGCTCATAGCCTTGCTAAGACTTTCTAAATATGAGCATTTCTAAGATTGTGCTGTTATTATTTCTATTAATATGATCTATTATTGTTATTTATATTTATCAGACTGTTTTCCATGTTATTTGGTTAGTTCTCTCTTAAAAAGCACCCTCATAGATATGCAATAGACCGACGGGGCTTTGAATGTGTTAGTGACGGGTGGCGGTATTGAATGATGTTATCATGGGACTGCCCATATGTCCCTCTGGCCTGTCGCCAATTGGCGGCCAAGGGTTTGCCTTAGGACGCAAAGGTGCGTCATGAGTCCGGGAGATGGTCTGACGGTCCTAGTCACAACAGACCTCCTAGATATGGGGGGTTTAGTGGGTGGAATATGGAGGACAATTGGAGGTTTACAAAATTGCAGCTACTTATCAGTGCAAATATTATGGTACAGCTATATGGACACTTAATCATCATGGTGCTTTTTAATGGTAAGTTTACAAACATTGGTTGTAAGTATAATTGAAACTTGGGTATCATTATGGTAAATGGGGAAATATGTATAGTCAGTTACAATTGTAATGGCTTAACCGATCATAAAAAAAAGATCAATTTTTACCTGGCTAAAAGAGAAAGAATATAATATATATTGTTTACCAACTGTAGCTCAGTTGGTAGAGCATGGCGCTTGCAACGCCAAGGTTGTGGGTTCGTTTCCCACGGGGGGGCCAGTATGAAAAATGTACGCACACACTAACTGTAAGTCGTCTCTGGATAAGAGCGTCTGCTAAATGACTAAAATGTAAATATACACTACCAGTCAAAAGTTTGGACACACCTACTCATTCCAAGGTTTTTCTTTATTTTGACTATTTTCTATATTGTAGAATAATAGTGAAGACATCAAAACTATGAAATAACACATATGGAATCATGTAGTAACCCAAAAAAGTGTTAAACAAATCAAAATATATGTTGTATTTGAGATTCTTCAAATAGCCACCGTTTGCCTTGATGACAGCTTTGCACACTCTTGGCATGCTCTCAACCAGCTTCACCTGGAATGCTTTTCCAACAGTCTTGAAGGAGTTCCCACATATGCTGAGCACTTGTTGGCTGCTTTTCCTTCATTCAGCCGTCCGACTCATCCCAAACCATCTCAATTGGGTTGAGGTCGGGGAATTGTGGAGACCAGGTCATCTGATGCAGCACTCCATCACTCTCCTTCTTGGTAAAATAGCCCTTACACAGCCTGGAGGTGTGTTGGGTCATTGTCCTGTTGAAAAACAAATGATAGTCCCACTAAGCCCAAACCAGATGGGATGGCGTATCGCTGCAGAATGCTGTGGTACCCATGCTGGTTAAGTGTGCCTTGAATTCTAAATAAATCACAGACAGCATCACCAGAAAAGCACCCCCACACCATAACACCTCCTCCTCCATGCTTTACGGTGGGAACTACACATGCGGAGATCGTCCGTTCACCCACACCGCAAAGACACAGTGGTTGGAACCAAAAATCTCAAATTTGGACTCCAGACCAAAGGACAAATTTACACAGGTCTAATATCCATTGCTCGTGTTTCTTGGCCCAAGCAAGTCTCTTCTTCTTATTGGTGGTT
Organism: Coregonus clupeaformis; assembly: GCF_020615455.1. Lineage (NCBI taxonomy): Eukaryota > Metazoa > Chordata > Actinopteri > Salmoniformes > Salmonidae > Coregonus > Coregonus clupeaformis. The sequence continues at coordinate 2,744,007 of NC_059224.1, read as the reverse complement.
TCTTTGCAGCAATTCGACCATGAAGGCCTGATTCACACAGTCCCCTCTGAACAGTTGATGTTGACGTGTCTGTGACTTGAACTCTGTGAAGCATTTATTTGGGCTGCAATTTCTGAGGGTACTAACTCTAATGAACTTATCATCTGCAGCAGAGGTACAGTGAGGGAAAAAAGTATTTGATCCCCTGCTGATTTTGTACGTTTGCCCACTGACAAAGACATGATCAGTCTATAATTTTAATGGTAGGTTTATTTGAACAGTGAGAGACAGAATAACAACAACAAAATCCAGAAAAACGCATGTCAAAATTGTTATAAATTGATTTGCATTTTAATGAGGGAAATAAGTATTTGACCCCTCTGCAAAACATGACTTAGTATTTGGTGGCAAAACCCTTGTTGGCAATCACAGAGGTCAGAAGTTTCTTGTAGTTGGCCACCAGGTTTGTTTAGTTTCCACAGCTCTTTGCAGATCTTCTCCAAGTCATTAAGGTTTCGAGGCTGACGTTTGGAAACTCGAACCTTCAGCTCCCTCCACAGATTTTCTATGGGATTAAAAATAAAAAATAGTAAAAATAAAGAAAAACCCTTGAATGAGTAGGTGTGTCCAAACTTTTGACTGGTAGTGTATATACAGTTGAAGTCGGAAGTTTACTTACACTTAGGTTGCAGTCATTAAAACTCGTTTTTCAACCACTCCACACATTTCTTGTTAACAAACTATAGTTTTGGCAAGTCGGTTAAGATACTTTGTGCATGACAAAAGTCATTTTTCCAACAATTGTTTACAGACAGATTATTTCACTTGTAATTCACTATATCGCAATTCCAGTGGGTCAGAAGTTTAACATACACTAAGTTGACTGTGCCTTTAAACAGCTTGGAAAATTCCAGAAAATGATGTCATAGCTTTAGAAGCTTCTGATTGGCTAATTGACATAATTTGAGTCAATTGGAGGTTTACCTGTGGATGTATTTCAAGGCCTACCTTCAAACTCAGTGCCTCTTTGCTTGACATCATGGGAAAATCAAAAGAAATCAGCCAAGACCTCAGAATTTTTTTTGTAGACCTCCACAAGTCTGGTTCATCCTTGGGAGCAATTTCCAAATGCCTGCAGGTACCACGTTCATCTGTACAAACAATAGTACGCAAGTATAAACGGGACAGGGATAGGGTGCGAAGTGAAATAGAAACAGAGACTTGTGGATGCGGTACAAAAGTATAAGAAAGTTGCAACTGCACATGGGGACAAAGATCGTACTTTTTGGAGAAATGTCCTCTGGTCTGATGAAACAAAAATATAACTGTTTGGCCATAATGACCATCGTTATGATTGGAGGAAAAAGGGGAACGCTTGCAAGCCGAAGAACAACATCCCAACCATGAAGCACGGGGGGGGCAGCATCATGCTGTGGGGGTGCTTTGCTGCAGGAGGGACTGGTGCACTTCACAAAATAGATGGCATCATGAGGAAGGAAAATTATGTGGATATATTGAAGCAACATCTTAAGACATCAGTCAGGAAGTTAAAGCTTGGTCGCAAATGGGTCTTCCAAATGGACAATGACCCCAAGCATAGCAAAGTTGTGGCAAAATGGTTTAAAGACAACAAAGTAAAGGTATTGGAGTGGCCATCACAAAGCCCTGACCTCAATCCTATAGAACATTTGTAGGCAGAACTGAAAAAGCGTGTGCGAGCAAGGAGGCCTACAAACCTGACTCAGTTACACCAGCTCTGTCAGGAGGAATGGGCCAAAATTCACCCAACTTATTGTGGGAAGCATGTGGAAGGCTACCCAAAACGTTTGACCCAAGTTAAACAATTTAAAGGCAATGCTACCAAATACAAATTGAGTGTATTTAAACTTCTGACCCACTGGGAATGTGATGAAATAAATAAAAGCTGAAATAAATCATTCTCTCTACTGTTATTCTGACATTTCACATTCTTAAAATAAAGTGGTGATCCTACTAGGATTAAATGTCAGGAATTGTGAAAAACTGAGTTTAAATGTATTTGGCTTAAGGTGTAAACTTCCGACTTCAACTGTATATACTAAAAAGGGTCTGTTGTCTCTCTCCATCACTACAGATGACCCTGCAGTGGAGGGTGTGGACAAGTCCCGGCAGCTCCAGACTGGCGAGGTCATCATCATCGTGGTCGTCTTGCTCATGTGGGCAGGTAAGGAAAAGGACAGGGCATTTAAGTACCTACCAATTATTTAGAAGATCATTATTGCAGAGTGGAGAGTGGTGAGTGTTCAGACGTCCAAGGATGCTGTTTCCACCACACATTTACATTTTAGTCATTTAACAGACAACTATATCTCTGTCAATCAATCAATCATTCAATCCATTAATCAATCAACCAATCGACCTCAGCACTGATTTCAAGCTCATCGTTGTTTTTGACAGAATCATCAACAAAAAAATTTCTAATCGGTTTTAAAATGCACAAATAATGGCTCAGGTTTTCACATATAGTCATGTATACACCCCCTGGAAAGTAGGATCACTGTGGGGTGACAACGTCGTTGATACTGTAATTGATGAAACCGGTGACTGAGGTGGTGTACTCCTCAATGCCATTGGATGAATCCCGGAACATATTCCAGTCTGTGCTAGCAAAACAGTCCTGTAGCGTAGCATCCGCGTCATCTGAACACTTCCGTACTGAGCGAGTCACTGGTACTTCCTGCTTTAGTTTTTGCTTGTAACCAGGAATCAGGAGGATAGAATTATGGTCAGATTTGCCAAATGGAGGGCGAGGGAGAGCTTTGTATGCGTCTCTGTGTGTGGAGTAAATGTGGTCTAGAGTTTTTTTCCCCTCTGGTTGCACATGTGACAAGCTGGTAGAAATGAGGTAAAACTGATTTACATTTGTCCCCGGCAACTAGGAGCGCCGTTTCTGGTTTGTTTATGGCCTTATACAGCTCGTTGAGTGCGGTCTTAGTGCCAGCAAATAGACGGCTAAGAATAATATTGATGAGAACTCTCTTGGTAGATAGTGGGTCTACAGCTTATCATGAGGTACTCTACCTCAGGCGAGCAATACCTCGAGACTTCCTTAATATTAGACATCGCGCACCAGCTGTTATTGACAAATTCATACACACCCCCGCCCCTCGTCTTACCAGACGTAGCTTCTCTGTCCTGCCGATGCACGGAAAACCCAGCCAGCTCTATATTATCCGTGTCGTCGTTCAGCCACGACTTGGTGAAACATAAGATATTACAGTTTTTAATGTCCCGTTGGTAGGATAGTCTTGATCGTAGATCGTCCAGTTTATTTTCCAATGATTGCACGTTGGCCAATAGGACGGATGGTAGTGGCAGTTTACCCACTCGCTGACGAATTCTCACAAGGCCACCCGACCTCCGTCTCCTAAATTTCCATATTTTCTTCACGCGAATGATGGGGCCTGGTCTCTGGAAAGCAGTGAAATCTTCATCCAGTTCGAAGTGAGTAATACCTGTTCTGATGTCCAGAAGCTCTTTTCGGTCATAAGAGACATTAGCAGCAACATTATGTACAAAATAAGTTACAAACAATGTGAAAAAAATAAATAGCACAGTTGGTTAGGAGCCCGTAAAATGGCAGCCATCCCTCCGGCGCCATCATGACACCAGTTATACACCGCCAGTTATTCACTATTATACTGTATATCCCAGGGGTCAAATATGACCTCACGAGGTCAGGACTACTGCTGGCTTTTCGTTTCTATCTGATCATTAATTGCACCCACATGCGGTCCCAGGTCTAAATCAGTCCCTGATTAGAGGGAAGATGGCCAAGCTTCCAGCCATCCAGGACCTCTATACCAGGCGGTGTCAGAGGAAGGCCCTAAAAATGGTCAAAGACTCCAGCAACCCAGTCATAGACTGTTCTCTCTGCTACCGCACGGCAAGCGGTACCGGAGCGCAAAGTCTAGGTCCAAAAGGCTTCTTAACAGCTACTACCCCCAAGCCATAAGACTCCTGAACAGCTAATCATGGCTACCCGGTCTATTTGCATTGTCCCATCCTGAGAACCAATCCAGTTTAAAGGGTCCATCCATCCACTGAGACTTTTATTGGATCACCAACTCCTGTTGAGGGCCCAATGTAGTTATAACTCTGTCTCTGTCTCTGTCTCTGTCTCTGTCTCTGTCTCTGTCTCTGTCTCTGTCTCTGTCTCTGTCTCTGTCTCTCTCTCTCTCTCTCTCTCTCTCTCTCTCTCTCTCTCTCTCTGTCTCTGTCTCTGTCTCTGTCTCTGTCTCTGTCTCTCTCTCTCTCTCTCTCTCTCTCTCTCTCTCTCTCTCTCTCTCTCTCTCTCTACATCTCTCTCTCTCTCTCTACATCTCTCTCTCTCTCTCTCTCTACATCTCTCTCTCTCTCTCTCTACATCTCTCTCTCTCTCTCTCTCTCTCTGAAACATATGTTAACATTGCCAAGTTAGTTATTACTCTCTGTCTCTCCCTCTCTCTCTCTCTCTCTCTCTCTCTCTCTCTCTCTCTCTCTCTCTCTCTCTCTCTCTCTCTCTCTACATCTCTCTCTCTCTCTCTCTCTACATCTCTCTCTCTCTCTCTCTCTACATCTCTCTCTCTCTCTCTCTCTCTCTCTCTCTGAAACATATGTTAACATTGCCAAAGCAAGTGAACTACATAATAAAACAAAAGTCAAATAAAGAATAAGTATTAATGTAGTTACACCTAGATGCTTTAGTTGTATTACTCAAACGAACATGGTGAAAGTACACTGATGGTGCTGTATAACAACAGTGAAGACATTGACTGCGTTCCCAAATGACCACCTATTCCCTACATAGTGCACTACTTTTGACCAGAGCCCTATTGGTCCTGGTCAAACATAGTGCGCTAGTGAATATGGTGCCATTTCAGACACAACCATTGGGTATAATATAATTATCTTCCCTGCTCAAAGATAAAGACACCACCATCGTCACCACCTTCGTCACCACCATCGTCACCACCATCGTCATGCCATACCCTCCCCGGGAATGATCCACGTACTACTAGTTACATGAGGTGGTGGTGACAGGGCTGTGAGTGACCAATGACAGTATGTTAATCCCCTCTTGTCTCTCTACCCCCCCCCCCCCTCCCCCTGCAGCTGTCATTGCCCTGTTCTGTCGGCAGTATGACATCATCAAGGACAACGACTCCAGTACCGGCAAAGACAAGGTAAAGCCATCGTCGTTGGCGAGCACGCCAGAACACTGCTCCGGAGGACTGCTACGGAGCAAGGTACATAGATGAATCAATTAATTAATTAATCAAGCAATCAAGCAACACCACAGCATAGGACTGCTACGTATATAGGTGGGCAAGGTCAACCAGAGGGGATTCACTCAGACCATGGGACACATTTTGTAGGTTGTAGAGTCAACTACAGGAGGACTGCTACGGAGCAAGGTACATATATAATTGTCAACCTATTAGCCATTAAGTCAAGTACATTAAACATACTACAGTAATTGTACTATAGTAATAGTAAGCTACTACTAAATGTAGCACCACATTGTGTACCTGATGTATTCATGTACCTGCATCATATAGCACATTCAGAAGCAACAACACCTGCAATCTCTACAGCTCCACCACGTTATACCCTGAGTGCTTCCACGTATCCCTGGGCTCTGAATCATAGCCTTCCCACTCTCCACTCAGAGGAGCCCATTTCTGTTGCTGCCCTCTCAATAACAATAATAATATATAGTGGTGTCCATTTCAGCCTTTTTAACTCATGCATATCCCAGCGCTCCATTTCAACTGTGACCTTCTGTGTCTGTGTGTTCCATTTAAACGGCGACCTTCTCTCTCTCCCCCTGTCGTCTCACACCCAGTACATACCACGCTATATTCACAGGCAGCCCCTCTACCGTCACCATGGCAACCCGCACTGTTGGACTATAGGAATATACGGAATGTCCCAAATATCGCACCCCTTTCCATCTCACAGGCGTTGTCGTCAAACTGAATAAAATTAAAAACATACACCCTAATTCCATATGTCAACGGTGACGCCTATAATTGGGTGTTAATGGTGGATGATGGCTCGTTGTAGCAGTGTCTTTATGTGGAGGGCTGCAGAAGAGAGGCAGACAGTCCCTGCAATGAAATAAATACGACACTGGGAGCTGCTTGCCAAATGGGGAAAGAGAGAGTGTGAGGGGTTGCTTATAGGTACACTGAATAACACTCGATAATGGCCAACAGATTTAGGATACCTCCCAAATGGCACCCTATTCCGTATATAGTGCACTATATTTGACCGGGCCATTTTGACCAGAGCCCTATGAGCTCTGGTAAAAACTAGTGCACTAAATAGGGAATAGATGTTATTTTCTGCCATTTAGGGCACATGAAAAAGCCTTTGAGAGCTTGGTGGTATTGAAGCCATCAGCCAATCGATGAGAGGGGTCATCTTCATTATAATGTTCACCACCCCAGGGTAGAGAGAAATGTACATAGTGAGGTATTGAAGCAGCTCAGGGGTCCTTCCTCTTCATTATAATGTTCACCACCCCAGGGTACAGAGAAAAAGCCATATCTCAGTCTGGCCAATAAAAATAAAAGATTAAGATGGGCAGTCTGAGATATGGCTTTTTCTTTGTAACTCTGACTAGAAGGTCAACATCCCGGAGTCGCCTCTTCAGTGTTGACATTGAGACTGGTGTTTTGCGGGTACTATTTAATGAAGCTGCCAGTTGAGGACCTGTGAGGCGTCTGTTTCTCAAACTAGACACTCTAATGTATTTGTCCTCTTGCTCAGTTGTGCACCAGGGCCTCCCACTCCTCTTTCTATTCTGGTTAGAGTCAGTTTACGCTGTTCTGTGAAGGGAGTAGTACACAGCGTTGTACGAGATATTCAGTTTCTTGGCAATTTCTCGCATGGAATAGCCTTCATTTCTCAGAACAAGAATAGACTGACGAGTTTCAGAAGAAAGTTATTTGTTTCTGGCCATTTTGAGCCTGTAATCGAACCCACAATTGCTGATGCTCCAGATACTCAACTAGTCTCAAGAAGGCCAGTTTTATTGCTTCAGCACAACAGTTTTCAGCTGTGCTAACGTAATTGCAAAAGGGTTTTCTAATGATCAATTAGTCTTTTAAAATGATAAACTTGGATTAGCAAACACAACGTGCCATTGGAACACAGGACTGATGGTTGCTGATAATGTGCCTCTGTACGCCTATGTAGATATTCCATTAAAAATCAGCCGTTTCCAGCTACAATAGCCATTTACAACATTAACAATGTCTATACTGTATTTCTGGACAAAAAAAAATATTTTCTTTAGAAAACAAGGACATTTCTAAGTGACCCCAAACTTTTGAACGGTAGTGTATATATTGATTTGTTTAGTTGTTTTAAGGTTATCTTGTCTCACTATCACTAAGCACGTATAGGGGTGGTGGGATCCTTGAGGTTGTTTTTCTCAAGGGCGCAACTAGCGGGTGGGGCTGGTTGCAATGGCCACTCACGGAGGTTTGGAGTTTGAAAAACTTAGTCTGCGGCACAGAGTAAAGATTCTTGCTGTGGCAGGGTGTTCAGTGGAAGAATGTAGCTTAGCAGTGGGCGCTATCATTGGGTATGATAGCATCAAATCAGCCTCAAGGATGAATAGCGCTGTAGTGATATTCTTAGATTCCATTGAAAAGGTGAATACGATAGTTGAGAGTGGTGTTGTGTTGGGGGAGACACAGACGTCGGTATTTCCGCTTATGAATCCGGCGAAGAAAGTTATACTTTCTAACGTGCCACCATTTGTTAGAGATGAAGTGTTGGAGCGAGAGTTATCTCGTCATGGTCAACTTGTATCTACAATAAAGAAGGTTCTTTTTGGATGCAAATCTCCTTTTGATTAAACATGTCGTGTCTCATATGAGACAAGTGCATATGATTTTAAAGAAGGACACAGACGAACTGAGTTCAGCATTCAGTTTTAAGATTGATGGATTTGATTGTGTTCTACGCTTCTACTGAATCAATGAAATGCTTTGGCTGTGGAAGAGAGGGGCATTTGGTACGTTATTGTCCCGAGAACGAGCGCGCAGAGCCCGTTTCTGTCTCTTACTCTGTATTTTTTTTTTCATCCATGAGCAGTTTTAAGATTTCTTCTTTAAACGTAAATGGGGCGAGAGACGTTTAAAAAATAGCCGTAGTGTATGAGTTAATTAGGGGAAAGGGAAGTGACATACGTTTTCTACAAGAAACGCATAGTAATATGGAAAATGAAGTTATGTGGCAACAGGAGTGGGGGGGGGACAGTGGTGTGTAGTCATAAAAACTCAAAAAGTGGGGGTGTGGCCATCTTGTTCTCAAAAGGGTTTTTGCCTTTGTCATATGAGGTTGAAGAGGTAGTTGAGGGGGAGGTTATTAAAAGTTAGAGCGAGGTATGAAAATATCACTATGTGTCTGATAAATGTATATGCCCCAGTGGTGGCAGTTGAGAGGGTATGTTTTTTAGAGACATTATCAAATACCATTGAGAAATGTAACACTGAGGATTATTTATTTATTGTTGGGGATTTTAACTGCACAGTCAGTGATTTAGATAGAAACCACAAAAGAACCTCATATAGCCTTATTGCAACACATGAACTGTGTGATATTTGGCGGAGTCAACATGGAGGCACGAGACAGTACACCTGGGCGCATGTGAGAGAGAACACCATCTCTCTGGTCGGGTTAGATAGGTTTTATTGTTTTGAGCATCAATCTCAGGTCTGTAAATCAAGTGTGATAACCCCAGTGGGATTTTCTGATCATTGTTTAAAAACAGAGGTGGTGTTCATTAACGCTGTAAAACCCAAAAGCGCATACTGGCATTTTAATATAACTTTATTGAGTGATGCTCACTTCAGGATTATTATTTTTTTTTTTTCTGGGAGAGGTGGAGGTCTCAAAGGCCAGTTTTGTATCCCTTCAACAGTGGTGGGATATAGGGAAAATCCAGATTCAACAATTCTGTAATCAATACACGATGAATGTCACCAGAGACACCACCAGATCAATGAAAGCCCTAGAGTCTGAAATAGTGGAATTCCTGACGTTGGTTGAGACCACAGGAGATCGAGGCCAGACTCAGGCCCTCAAGAGGAAAAAAGCCGCATTAACTGCAATGAAGTAACTATATTCTGTGGATTATTCAATCACATTGAGCTGTTTTCTGACGTGCTTCTTTTTTCTTAGTGTATTTCTGAACTGTTTCAGTGTCTCCGCATAGTAAAGGCGGATGTTCAGGTTCTCTGTGTTTTTGGTTGGATAGGTTTAAAAAATATATATTTTTAGGGTTTTGCACTCTTCATCAAACCATTTCTCATCGCTGTTAATTTTCTTAGGTTTTCTGCTTGAATTTGTATTCATTTGCTGTGTTAGCTGATATGTCAAATGTACTGTTCAGCTTTCTACTAAGTTCACACCTTCACTATTGCAGGGAAGCATTTGGTCCAGGGAGTTGTCTCTGAGGGATTCGTTTTTTTACCAATTGTTCTTTAGTAGGCTTCCACATTTACATTTTAGTCATTTAGCAGGCGCTCTTATCCAGAGCGACTTACAGGAGCAATTAGGGTTAAGTGCTTTGCTCAAGGGCACATCAACAGATTTTTCACCTAGTCGGCTCGGGGATTAGAACCAGCGACCTTTCGGTTACTGGCACAACACTCTTAACCACTACACTATCTTCCTTCCATTCGACGCCTCATGGTTCAGTATTGCTCTGTTCAAGTAGGCTGTGATTTTGCTGTGGTCTGATAGGGGCGTCAGTGGGCTGATTGTGAACTCTCTGAGAGACTCTGGGTTGAGATTTGTAATAAAGTAGTCTACAGTACTGCTGCCTAGGGAGGAGCTGTTGGTATACCTACCGTAGGAGTCCCCTCGAAGCCTACCATTGACTATGTACAGACCCGGCGTGCGACAGAGCTGCAGGAGTTGTGACCTGTTTTTGTTGGTTATGTCGTCGTAGCTGTGTCTAGAGGGGCATATGGGGGAGGGAATGCTGTCACCTCCAGGTACAGTGCATTCGGAAAGTATTCAGACCCCTTGACTTTTTCTACGTTTTGTTACGTTACAGCCTTATTCTAAAATGGATTAAATTACATTTTTTCCTCATCAATCTAAACACATAATAACAAAACAAAAACAGGTTTTTAGAAATGTTTGCTAATTTATCAAATAAAATAAACAGAAATATCACATTTACATAAGTATTCAGACCCTTTACTCAGTACTTTGTTGAAGCACCTTCGGCAGTGATTAGAGCCTCAAGTCTTCTAGGGTATGACGCTACAAGCTTGGCACACCTGTATTCGGGGAGTTTCTCCCATTCTTCTCCGCAGATCCTCTCAAGCTCTGTCAGGTTGGATGGGGAGCGTCGCTGCACAGCTATTTTCAGGTCTCTCCAGAGATGTTTGATCGGGTTCAAGGACATTCAGAGACTTGTCCCGAAGCCACTCCTGCGTTTTCTTGGCTGTGTGCTTAGGGTTGTTGTCCTGTTGGAAGGTGAACCTTGAGGTCCTGAGCGCTCTGGAGCAGGTTTTCATTAAGGATCTCTCTGTACTTTGTTCCGTTCATCTTTCCCTCGATCCTGACTAGTCTTCCATTCCCTGCCACTGAAAAGCATCCCCACAGCATGATGCTGCCACCACCATGCTTCACCGTAGGCATGGTGCCAGGTTTCCTCCAGATGTGACACTTGGCATTCAGGCCAAAGAGTTCAATCTTGGTTTCATCAGACCAGAGAATCTTGTTTCTCATGGTCTGAGAGTCCTTTAGGTGCTGTCATGTGGACTGTCAAGTGACTTTTACTGAGGAGTGGCTTCCGTCTTGCCACTCTACCATAAAGGCCTGATTGGTGGAGTGCTGCAGAGATGGTTGTCCTTCTGGGAGGTTCTCCCATCTCCACAGAGGAACTCTGGAGCTCTTTGAGAGTGACCATCGGGTTCTTGGTCACCTCCCTGACCAAGGCCCTTCTCCCCCGATTGCTCAGTTTGGCCGGGCGGCCAGCTCTAGGAAGAGTGTTGGTGGTTCCAAACTTCTTCCATTTAAGAATGATGGAGGCCACTTTGTTCTAGGGGACCTTCAATGCTGCAGACATTTTTTGGTACCCTTCCCCAGATCTGTGCCTTGACACAATCCTGTCTCGGAGCTCTACGGACAATTCCTTCGACCTCATGGCTTGGTTTTTCCTCTGACATGCACTGTCAACTGTGGGACCTTATAGAGACAGGTGTGTGCCTTTCCAAATCATATCAGATTTTTTACATTTAAGTCATTTAGCAGACACTCTTATCCAGAGCGACTTACAAATTGGTGCATTCACCTTATGATAGCTAGTGGGACAACCACCCTTTTTTTATGGGGGGTGTAGAAGGATTACTGTTATACTATTCCAGGTATTCCTTAAAGAGGTAGGGTTTCAAGTGTCTCCGGAAGGTGGTCAGTGACAGATCAATTGAATTTACCACAGGTGGACTTCAATCAAGTTGTAGAAACATTTCAAGGATGATCAATGGAAACAGGATGCACCTGAGCTCAATTTTGAGTCTCATAGCAAAGGGTCTGAATGCTTATGTAAATAAGGTATTCCTGTTTTTTATTTTTAATACATTTGCAAAAGTTTCTCAAAACCTGTTTTTTTGCTTTTTCATTATGGGGTATTGTGTATAGATTGATGAGGATTTTTATTTGATTTAATCCATTGTAGAATAAGGCTGTAATGTAACAGAATGTGGAAAAAGTCAAGGGGTCTGAATACTTTCCGAATACACTGTAGGTGTTTGTCCCCTTGTGTGCTGAGGGTGTCAGCGGAGTGTCTCGCTGGTCTGGGTGGGGTTTCCGTTGCTCTGTGGTAAGTGTTGGGCACAGTCACGGGAAATGGTTCCGTTTAGCAGGGTGGAAGTATTTTTGTGGTAGCAGGGTGGAGATAATCACTCATGAGTTGGTGAAAGTGAAAGAAGGTTGCTCGTCTGTGGGGCTGTTTAAGGAGGGAGTCTGGTCTGACTTGCTCTGGGTGGTGGTGATGTCTTCCTCTAGGGGGGTGGTGATGTCTTCCTCTAGGGGGGGGGGTGGTGGTGATGTCTTCCTCTAGGGGGGTGGTGATGTCTTCCTCTAGGGGGTGGTGGTGATGTCTTCCTCTAGGGGGGTGGTGGTGATGTCTTCCTCTAGGGGGTGGTGGTGATGTCTTCCTCTAGGGGGGTGGTGGTGATGTCTTCCTCTAGGGGGTGGTGATGTCTTCCTCTAGGGGGGTGGTGGTGTGTTCCTCTAGGGGGTGGTGATGTCTTCCTCTAGGGGGGTGGTGATGTCTTCCTCTAGGGGGGTGGTGATGTCTTCCTCTAGGGGGGTGGTGATGTCTTCCTCTAGGGGGGTGGTGATGTCTTCCTCTAGGTGGGTGGTGGTGATGTCTTCCTCTAGGGGGTGGTGGTGATGTCTTCCTCTAGGGGGTGGTGATGTCTTCCTCTAGGGGGTGGTGGTGATGTCTTCCTCTAGGGGGTGGTGGTGATGTCTTCCTCTAGGGGGTGGTGATGTCTTCCTCTAGGGTGGTGGTGATGTCTTCCTCTAGGGTGGTGGTGGTGTCTTCCTCTAGGGGTGGTGGTGGTGTCTTCCTCTAGGGGTGGTGGTGATGTCTTCCTCTAGGGGGTGGTGATGTCTTCCTCTAGGGGGTGGTGGTGATGTCTTCCTCTAGGGGGTGGTGGTGATGTCTTCCTCTAGGGGGGGTGATGTCTTCCTCTAGGGGGTGGTGGTGATGTCTTCCTCTAGGGGGTGGTGGTGATGTCTTCCTCTAGGGGGTGGTGGTGATGTCTTCCTCTAGGGGGTGGTGGTGATGTCTTCCTCTAGGGGGTGGTGGTGATGTCTTCCTCTAGGGGGTGGTGATGATGTCTTCCTCTAGGGGGGTGGTGATGTCTTCCTCTAGGGGGGTGGTGATGTCTTCCTCTAGGGGGGGTGGTGATGTCTTCCTCTAGGGGGGTGGTGATGTCTTCCTCTAGGGGGTGGTGATGATGTCTTCCTCTAGGGGGGTGGTGATGTCTTCCTCTAGGGGGTGGTGATGTCTTCCTCTAGGGGGGGTGGTGATGTCTTCCTCTAGGGGGGTGGTGATGTCTTCCTCTAGGGGGGTGGTGATGTCTTCCTCTAGGGGGGTGGTGGTGATGTCTTCCTCTAGGGGGGTGGTGATGTCTTCCTCTGGGGGTGGTGGTGATGTCTTCCTCTAGGGGGGGTGGTGATGTCTTCCTCTAGGGGGGTGGTGATGTCTTCCTCTAGGGGGGTGGTGATGTCTTCCTCTAGGGGGGTGGTGATGTCTTCCTCTAGGGGGTGGTGGTGATGTCTTCCTCTAGGGGGGTGGTGATGTCTTCCTCTAGGGGGTGGTGATGTCTTCCTCTAGGGGTGTGGTGGTGATGTCTTCCTCTAGGGGTGTGGTGGTGATGTCTTCCTCTAGGGGGGTGGTGGTGATGTCTTCCTCTAGGGGGTGGTGGTGATGTCTTCCTCTAGGGGGGTGGTGATGTCTTCCTCTAGGGGGTGGTGGTGATGTCTTCCTCTAGGGGGTGGTGGTGATGTCTTCCTCTAGGGGGGGTGGTGATGTCTTCCTCTAGGGGGTGGTGGTGATGTCTTCCTCTAGGGGGGTGGTGGTGATGTCTTCCTCTAGGGGGGTGGTGATGTCTTCCTCTAGGGGGTGGTGATGATGTCTTCCTCTAGGGGGGTGGTGATGTCTTCCTCTAGGGGGGTGGTGATGTCTTCCTCTAGGGGGGTGGTGATGTCTTCCTCTAGGGGGTGGTGATGATGTCTTCCTCTAGGGGGTGGTGATGTCTTCCTCTAGGGGGGGGTGGTGATGTCTTCCTCTAGGGGGGGGTGATGTCTTCCTCTAGGGGGGTGGTGATGTCTTCCTCTAGGGGGTGGTGGTGATGTCTTCCTCTAGGGGGGGTGGTGATGTCTTCCTCTAGGGGGTGGTGGTGATGTCTTCCTCTAGGGGGGGTGGTGATGTCTTCCTCTAGGGGGGTGGTGATGTCTTCCTCTAGGGGGGTGGTGATGTCTTCCTCTAGGGGGTGGTGATGTCTTCCTCTAGGGGGTGGTGGTGATGTCTTCCTCTAGGGGTGTGGTGGTGATGTCTTCCTCTAGGGGGTGGTGGTGATGTCTTCCTCTAGGGGGTGGTGGTGATGTCTTCCTCTAGGGGGTGGTGATGTCTTCCTCTAGGGGGGTGGTGGTGATGTCTTCCTCTAGGGGGTGGTGGTGATGTCTTCCTCTAGGGGGGTGGTGATTTCTTCCTCTAGGGGGTGGTGGTGATGTCTTCCTCTGGGGGGGTGGTGGTGATGTCATCCTCTAGGGGGGTGGTGATGTCTTCCTCTAGGGGGTGGTGATGTCTTCCTCTAGGGGGTGGTGGTGATGTCTTCCTCTAGGGGGTGGTGGTGATGTCTTCCTCTAGGGTGGTGGTGATGTCTTCCTCTAGGGGGGTGGTGGTGATGTCTTCCTCTAGGGGTGGTGGTGATGTCTTCCTCTAGGGGGGTGGTGATGTCTTCCTCTAGGGGGGTGGTGATGTCTTCCTCTAGGGGGGGGTGGTGATGTCTTCCTCTAGGGGGGGTGGTGATGTCTTCCTCTAGGGGGGTGGTGGTGATGTCTTCCTCTAGGGGGTGGTGGTGATGTCTTCCTCTAGGGGGGTGGTGATGTCTTCCTCTAGGGGGGTGGTGGTGATGTCTTCCTCTAGGGGGGTGGTGATGTCTTCCTCTAGGGGGTGGTGATGTCTTCCTCTAGGGGGGTGGTGATGTCTTCCTCTAGGGGGTGGTGGTGATGTCTTCCTCTAGGGGTGGTGGTGATGTCTTCCTCTAGGGGGGTGGTGATGTCTTCCTCTAGGGGGGGTGGTGATGTCTTCCTCTAGGGGGTGGTGATGTCTTCCTCTAGGGGGTGGTGATGTCTTCCTCTAGGGGGTGGTGGTGATGTCTTCCTCTAGGGGGTGGTGATGTCTTCCTCTAGGGGGTGGTGGTGATGTCTTCCTCTAGGGGGTGGTGGTGATGTCTTCCTCTAGGGGGTGGTGATGTCTTCCTCTAGGGGGTGGTGGTGATGTCTTCCTCTAGGGGGGTGGTGATGTCTTCCTCTAGGGGGGTGATGTCTTCCTCTAGGGGGGTGGTGATGTCTTCCTCTAGGGGGGTGGTGGTGATGTCTTCCTCTAGGGGGGTGGTGGTGATGTCTTCCTCTAGGGGGGTGGTGGTGATGTCTTCCTCTAGGGGGGTGGTGATGTCTTCCTCTAGGGGGTGGGTGATGTCTTCCTCTAGGGGGTGGTGGTGATGTCTTCCTCTAGGGGGGTGGTGATGTCTTCCTCTAGGGGGGTGGTGGTGATGTCTTCCTCTAGGGGGGTGGTGATGTCTTCCTCTAGGGGGGGTGATGTCTTCCTCTAGGGGGGGGTGGTGATGTCTTCCTCTAGGGGGTGTGGTGGTGATGTCTTCCTCTAGGGGGTGGTGGTGATGTCTTCCTCTAGGGGGTGGTGATGTCTTCCTCTAGGGGGGTGGTGATGTCTTCCTCTAGGGGGGTGGTGGTGATGTCTTCCTCTAGGGGGGTGGTGGTGATGTCTTCCTCTAGGGGGGTGGTGATGTCTTCCTCTAGGGGGGGTGGTGATGTCTTCCTCTAGGGGGGTGGTGATGTCTTCCTCTAGGGGGTGGTGATGTCTTCCTCTAGGGGGGTGGTGATGTCTTCCTCTAGGGGGTGGTGATGTCTTCCTCTAGGGGGTGGTGATGATGTCTTCCTCTAGGGGGGTGGTGATGTCTTCCTCTAGGGGGGTGGTGATGTCTTCCTCTAGGGGGGTGGTGATGTCTTCCTCTAGGGGGTGGTGGTGATGTCTTCCTCTAGGGGGGTGGTGGTGATGTCTTCCTCTAGGGGGTGGTGGTGATGTCTTCCTCTAGGGGGGTGGTGGTGATGTCTTCCTCTAGGGGGGTGGTGATGTCTTCCTCTAGGGGGTGGTGATGTCTTCCTCTAGGGGGTGGTGATGTCTTCCTCTAGGGGGTGGTGATGTCTTCCTCTAGGGGGTGGTGGTGATGTCTTCCTCTAGGGTGTGGTGGTGATGTCTTCCTCTAGGGGGTGGTGGTGATGTCTTCCTCTAGGGGGGGTGGTGATGTCTTCCTCTAGGGGGTGGTGGTGATGTCTTCCTCTAGGGGGTGGTGGTGATGTCTTCCTCTAGGGGGGTGTGTCTTCCTCTAGGGGGTGGTGATTTCTTCCTCTAGGGGGGTGGTGGTGATGTCTTCCTCTAGGGGGTGGTGGTGATGTCATCCTCTAGGGGGTGGTGATGTCTTCCTCTAGGGGGTGGTGATGTCTTCCTCTAGGGGGTGGTGGTGATGTCTTCCTCTAGGGGGTGGTGGTGATGTCTTCCTCTAGGGTGGTGGTGATGTCTTCCTCTAGGGGGGTGGTGGTGATGTCTTCCTCTAGGGTGGTGGTGATGTCTTCCTCTAGGGGGGGGGGTGGTGATGTCTTCCTCTAGGGGGGTGGTGATGTCTTCCTCTAGGGGGTGGTGGTGATGTCTTCCTCTAGGGGGGTGGTGATGTCTTCCTCTAGGGGGTGGTGGTGATGTCTTCCTCTAGGGGGGTGGTGGTGATGTCTTCCTCTAGGGGGGTGGTGATGTCTTCCTCTAGGGGGGTGGTGGTGATGTCTTCCTCTAGGGGGGGGTGGTGATGTCTTCCTCTAGGGGGGTGATGTCTTCCTCTAGGGGGGTGGTGATGTCTTCCTCTAGGGGGTGGTGGTGATGTCTTCCTCTAGGGGGTGGTGGTGATGTCTTCCTCTAGGGGGGTGGTGATGTCTTCCTCTAGGGGGGGGTGGTGATGTCTTCCTCTAGGGGGGTGGTGGTGATGTCTTCCTCTAGGGGGTGGTGATGTTTTCCTCTAGGGGGGGTGATGTCTTCCTCTAGGGTGGTGGTGGTGATGTCTTCCTCTAGGGGGTGGTGATGTCTTCCTCTAGGGTGGTGGTGGTGATGTCTTCCTCTAGGGGGGTGGTGATGTCTTCCTCTAGGGTGGTGGTGATGTCTTCCTCTAGGGGGGTGGTGATGTCTTCCTCTAGGGTGGTGGTGTCTTCGTCACCAAGAAAGAGCTTCTCCTGCTGTTCACCCTTTTTGATTCTGTGGAAGTCCAGCTGAAACTGTTTGGGGTTGCCCTGTACCAATACTGTTCCAGACTTTTACAGGTTGACATTGGCTGACTCAGAGTCCTCGTTGTCTAGTGTCCTGAGTTTCCAACCATCGCAAAACACCCCCTCTCTTGACAGAGGGGTAGTGTGTTGCACTGCACCATGCAGTCAGCAAAAAGCGTCTCCTGATTATCCACGAGGAGCTTCTTTTTGTACTCTTTCCATGCCTTCTCTTTATTTATTTTACATCCAAGGGGTACTGTACTGTGATGACCTCTGCTCAGGGGGAAGCCATGGATCAAGGGGCCAAAGAGGCCTTTACATTTGGGTGAGGGAGGCTGTGAAACTCTGCAGTTGGGCTCAAGGGCTTTCACACCTCTCACTTACGTTTTAGTCATTTAGCAGACGCTCTTATCCAGAGCAACTTACAGGAGCAATTAGGGTTAAGTGCCTTGCTCAAGGGCACATTGACAGATTTTTCACCTAGTCGGCTTGGGGATTTGAACAAGCGACCTTTCGGTTACTGGCAGAATGCACTTACCCACTAAGCTACCTGCAGCCCACTTCACACCTCTGTACAAATTGAAGTTGCAGTCGGGTCTGTTCTGTCCTAGCAAGCTTGGTAGCCTTAATTTAGCATTCAGTCTTTATAAATTAAAATATCTAGAGGTTTTTATAATGTATTTTCCTTCTTGGCTTTAGAAGTAGCTTCAGACTGAACATTACTCACTCAGTTCGAGGTTGGATTGTATTTTGGGGGATTACTGATCTGATTTTTTTTGCTGGTTGTTGATTTGCCAGAGAATTGTGTATGTATGTGTGTATGTATGAGTGTGTGTATGTGTGTATATGTGTATATATATGTATATATAGACTCTTATCTCCCTCACTAACTTTAAGCATCAGTTGTCAGAGCACCTTACCGATCACTGCACCTGTACACAGCCCATCTGAAATTAGCCCACCCAACTACCTCATCCCCATATTGTTATTTATTTTGCTCATTTGCACCCCAGTATCTCTATTTGCACATCATCTCTTGCACATCTATCATTCCAGTGTTAATACTAATTGTAATTATTTTGCACTATAGCCTATTTATTGCCTTACCTCCATAACTTGCTACTTTTGCACACACTGTATATATATTTTCTGTTTGTATTTTTGACTTTTATGTTTTGTTTTACCCCATATGTAACTCTGTGTTGTTGTTTTTATCGCACTGCTTTGCTTTATCTTGGCCAGGTCGCAGTTGTAAATGAGAACTTGTTCTCAACTGGCTTACCTGGTTAAATAAAGGTGAAATAAATAAAATAATATATATATATATATATATATATATATGTGTGTGTGTGTATATATATATATATATATAAAACATGGGGGATTGGAAGTGATGCAGATAATCTATCTGCAATATTAAGCTCCTACCAAAAACAATCCTTGGTAGGAGGAATCCTTCCAGGTAATTTTGACCAAAATCAGGTTGTAGGTTTGGAGTTTTTGGAGTGAAGGTTATGTTGTGGAGGGTAGGGTAGGGATTTGGCACGGGTCCCCAGATCCTCAAAAAGTTCTACAGCTGCGTCATCGAGAACATCCTGAACGGTTGCATCACCGCCTGGTATGGCAACTGCTCGGCATCTGACCGTAAGGCGCTACAGAGGGTAGTGCGTACGGCCCACTACATCACTAGGGCCAAGCTTCCTGCCATCCAGGACCTCTATACCAGGCGGTGTCAGAGGAAATCACAAAGAATTGTCAAAGACTCCAGTCACCCAAGTCATAGACTGTTCTCTCTGCTACCACACGGCAAGCGGTACCGGAGCACCAAGACTAGGACCAAAAGGCTCCTTAACAGCTTCGGCCTACAATGGCCTTCTTTAGAATACAAAAATAATCATTTTGGTTGTGTTTATGAAGGTCTTAGGTAACATTAGAATACGAAAAATATTGCTCACAAAGTCTGATGTATCTTTTTGTTTCCATCTATTGCAGTTTCATCCGTCGCTACAATCTATCAACATAATAGAGGTTTGAAGGGAAGAATGCAGAATGCAGACATCAATCCCTCCCCTCTCCTCCCCTCCCCTCCCCTCCTCTCCTCTCCTCTCCTCTCCTCTCCTCTCCTCTCCCCCCTCCCCTCCTCTCCTCCTCCTCTGTTGCTACATTCTCCACCTCCTCAATCTTCTCTCCTCCTCTGATGAAGACAATCTTCTCTTTTCCTCTCTGATGAAGATAAAACTCTGGGCGGAACAAGTCATTAGCTAAACTGCCGCCGTGAGGCATGACCGTTGATGCATGTCGGCTAAACTAATTTAGCAAAAGACACACGCATGCACACACACAAGTATATACACACACACACACACACGCACTCCTGCAGGTTGATTGTGCACACAGTATTTTTAATGTTAATACATTATACATTATGCAGGTAACATTCAAGTATTTCAAGTAAGATGCTTGGTTTGTAATTATTGCAATACACCCATGGCCATCTCTGGGACGTCTGCCTCCGGCCTAGATTCAATCTGTGTTGCGGAAGATGGAGCCGCAGCTGCAGCAAGAATGACATTTAAAGGTTCCTGGAGATTGCTCTGACTGTCCACGCTGCGTATGTCGGCTCAATCGGAAATTCCCCTTTAAATGTTATCGCGCTAAAACGCGGATCTTCCGCGATACAGACTGAATCTAGCCCTTCGTGTTCATGTGTGTTTCTGATGTAGAACTAGACTACCTGCTCTTACGTTATGGATGATGTTACTTTGATTATTTCCTTAATCTGTTTTTTTTTTGCATCTTAATCCTCTTCCCCCCTTGTACAATCATTTCACAATAATAAGATCCGATTTGGTTGCCACAAATACTCATACTTGGGAGTAGTTATCAGAGGTGAAAATATTGTGATCGGAGTCCGACAGACTATAGCAAATGCTAATAAGTAGAAATTATAGAAAGTAGTTCTGAACACATGTAGTAGTTGTGGGTGAAACCACATACATACCTTATGATCATCGTCAACACGTTATTGACGCATGTCTGTACATATGAAGAAAGGTCTGTATTCCATAGATTGACTACTGGAGGGCGCATGCTGGTCATTCACCCGTAGTATAGTATTTGATGTGCTCTCTATTAAACCAAAACAAAATATGCAAAAAAAACAATAATGGAAAACCAGAATATTATTATTGTCATATTGTCATATGATCATACTTCCTCTTAGTGAGGACTTGTTTGTTTGGTTGGTTGTTTTGACTCTTGTAAATATCCTGATCACTGTGTTTTACCTGACATATTGAACAATAAAGTTTGTTTCAAATTCAAACGGAATACCTGCTGCCCAGACAGATATGATTATGATGTAACAGGAAATTACCCAAATTGAAATTGCATGCATATGAAACACACGGGTCTAACACAGGAGAAATCAACATCTTGACCATTAGGAAATTCCCTCTTACAGGAATTTTGAAGTCGCTGGCGGGTCATGCATCACGTGACCGTGCGCAACCATGACCGACTCATTTCCATTACACATACTAAAACAGATCACAGTTTTTTAAAATATTGTTTTCTATATTCACCAATAGGACGATGGTGATGATAATTTCTCATTAAATTAAAGTTATCATTGTATTCTTATTTGTTCATGCTAATGAAGGGTGCCAAAAGATGACTTATCACCTCGTGTATGTCTGCGGTAAATTATCTGGTCAACCTACTTTCTCTTACCATCTTTAATTATGTTAGAATTATCAAAGATACATTTACAAACTTCTGTGGAAGATCGTTTATGAAAGAAGATTCAAAATCAAAATATGAACTGCAATTACATCAAAATATGAACTGCAATTACATCAAAATATTAACTGCAATTACATCAAAATATTAACTGCAATTACATCAAAATATGAACTGCAATTACACCAACATATGAACTGCAATTAAATCAAAATATGAACTGCAATTACATCAACATATGAACTGCAATTACACCAACATATGAACTGCAATTACACCAACATATGAACTGCAATTACACCAACATATGAACTGCAATTACATCAAAATATGAACTGCAATTACATCAACATATGAACTGCAATTACATCAAAATATGAACTGCAATTACATCGAAATATGAACTGCAATTACATCAAAATATGAACTGCAATTACATCAACATATGAACTGCAATTACACCAAAATATGAACTGCAATTACATCAAGTGATGCTGGTCTCTTTTACACTAAGTGACTGTTGCCTGTTTTCAAACAAGAGGATAGAGTTGAGTGATATGGTTTATATGCCTGAGTGTGTGTGTGTGTGTGTGTGTGTGTGTGTGTGTGTGTGTGTGTGTGTGTGTGTGTGTGTGTGTGTGTGTGTGTGTGTGTGTGTGTGTGTGTGTGTGAGACACTCAGAGGGGCCTGAACAACATTCTCTACAGCCTCATTATCCAACCATTTCAGTCACACAGTAGACTAGACACCATTTCAGTCACACAGTAGACTATACACCATTTCAGTCACACAGTAGACTAGACACCATTTCAGTCACACAGTAGACTAGACGCCATTTCAGTCACACAGTAGACTAGACACCATTTCAGTCACACAGTAGACTAGACACCATTTCAGTCACACAGTAGACTAGACACCATTTCAGTCACACAGTAGACTAGACACCATTTCAGTCACACAGTAGACTAGACACCATTTCAGTCACACAGTAGAATAGAACCATTTCAGTCACACAGTAGACTAGAACCATTTCAGTCACACAGTAGACTAGACACCATTTCAGTCACACAGTAGACTAGACACCATTTCAGTCACACAGTAGACTAGACACCATTTCAGTCACACAGTAGACTAGACACCATTTCAGTCACACAGTAGACTAGACACCATTTCAGTCACACAGTAGACTAGACACCATTTCAGTCACACAGTAGAATAGAACCATTTCAGTCACACAGTAGACTAGAAACCATTTCAGTCACACAGTAGACTAGACACCATTTCAGTCACACAGGAGACTAGACACCATTTCAGTCACACAGTAGACTAGACACCATTTCAGTCACACAGTAGACTAGACACCATTTCAGTCACACAGTAGACTAGATGCCATTTCAGTCACACAGTAGACTAGACACCATTTCAGTCACACAGTAGACTAGACACCATTTCAGTCACACAGTAGACTAGACACCATTTCAGTCACACAGTAGACTAGACACCATTTCAGTCACACAGTAGACTAGACACCATTTCAGTCACACAGTAGAATAGAACCATTTCAGTCACACAGTAGACTAGACACCATTTCAGTCACACAGTAGACTAGACACCATTTCAGTCACACAGTAGACTAGACACCATTTCAGTCACACAGTAGACTAGACACCATTTCAGTCACACAGTAGACTAGACACCATTTCAGTCACACAGTAGACTAGACACCATTTCAGTCACACAGTAGACTAGACACCATTTCAGTCACACAGTAGACTAGACACCATTTCAGTCACACAGTAGACTAGACACCATTTCAGTCACACAGTAGACTAGACACCATTTCAGTCACACAGTAGACTAGACACCATTTCAGTCACACAGTAGACTAGACACCATTTCAGTCACACAGTAGACTAGACACCATTTCAGTCACACAGTAGACTAGACACCATTTCAGTCACACAGTAGACTAGACACCATTTCAGTCACACAGTAGACTAGACACCATTTCAGTCACACAGTAGACTAGACACCATTTCAGTCACACAGTAGAATAGACACCATTTCAGTCACACAGTAGACTAGACACCATTTCAGTCACACAGTAGACTAGACACCATTTCAGTCACACAGTAGACTAGACACCATTTCAGTCACACAGTAGACTAGGACACCATTTCAGTCACACAGTAGACTAGACACCATTTCAGTCACACAGTAGACTAGACACCATTTCAGTCACACAGTAGACTAGACACCATTTCAGTCACACAGTAGACTAGACACCATTTCAGTCACACAGTAGACTAGACACCATTTCAGTCACACAGTAGACTAGAACCATTTCAGTCACACAGTAGACTAGAACCATTTCAGTCACACAGTAGACTAGACACCATTTCAGTCACACAGTAGACTAGACACCATTTCAGTCACACAGTAGACTAGAACCATTTCAGTCACACAGTAGACTAGACACCATTTCAGTCACACAGTAGACTAGACACCATTTCAGTCACACAGTAGACTAGACACCATTTCAGTCACACAGTAGACTAGACACCATTTCAGTCACACAGTAGACTAGACACCATTTCAGTCACACAGTAGACTAGACACCATTTCAGTCACACAGTAGACTAGACACCATTTCAGTCACACAGTAGACTAGACACCATTTCAGTCACACAGTAGACTAGAACCATTTCAGTCACACAGTAGACTAGACACCATTTCAGTCACACAGTCGACTAGAACCATTTCAGTCACACAGTAGACTAGACACCATTTCAGTCACACAGTAGACTAGACACCATTTCAGTCACACAGTAGACTAGAACCATTTCAGTCACACAGTAGACTAGACACCATTTCAGTCACACAGTAGACTAGAACCATTTCAGTCACACAGTAGACTAGACACAATTTCAGTCACACAGTAGACTATAACCATTTCAGTCACACAGTAGACTAGACACCATTTCAGTCACACAGTAGACTAGACACCATTTCAGTCACACAGTAGACTAGAACCATTTCAGTCACACAGTAGACTAGACACCATTTCAGTCACACAGTAGACTAGACACCATTTCAGTCACACAGTAGACTAGACACCATTTCAGTCACACAGTAGACTAGACACCATTTCAGTCACACAGTAGACTATACACAATTTCAGTCACACAGTAGACTATAACCATTTCAGTCACACAGTAGAATAGAACCATTTCAGTCACACAGTCGACTAGAACCATTTCAGTCACACAGTAGACTAGACACCATTTCAGTCACACAGTAGACTAGACACCATTTCAGTCACACAGTAGACTAGACACAATGTCAGTCACACAGTAGACTGGACACAATGTCAGTCACACAGTAGACTAGAACCATTTCAGTCACATAGTAGAATAGAACCATTTCAGTCACACAGTAGACTAGAACCATTTCAGCCACACAGTAGACTAGACACCATTTCAGTCACACAGTAGACTAGACACCATTTCAGTCACACAGTAGACTATAACCATTTCAGTCACACAGTAGACTAGACACCATTTTAGTCACACAGTAGACTATACACAATTTCAGTCACACAGTAGACTATAACCATTTCAGTCACACAGTAGAATAGAACCATTTCAGTCACACAGTCGACTAGAACCATTTCAGTCACACAGTAGACTAGACACCATTTCAGTCACACAGTAGACTAGACCATTTCAGTCACACAGTTGACTAGACACCATTTCAGTCACACAGTAGACTATACACAATTTCAGTCACACAGTCGACTAGAACCATTTCAGTCACACAGTAGACTAGACACCATTTCAGTCACACAGTAGACTAGACACCATTTCAGTCACACAGTAGACTAGACCATTTCAGTCACACAGTAGACTAGACACCATTTCAGTCACACAGTAGACTAGAACCATTTCAGTCACACAGTAGACTAGACACAATTTCAGTCACACAGTAGACTATAACCATTTCAGTCACACAGTAGACTAGACACCATTTCAGTCACACAGTAGACTAGACACCATTTCAGTCACACAGTAGAATAGAACCATTTCAGTCACACAGTAGACTAGAACCATTTCAGTCACACAGTAGACTAGACACCATTTCAGTCACACAGTAGACTAGACACCATTTCAGTCACACAGTAGACTAGACACCATTTCAGTCACACAGTAGACTAGACACCATTTCAGTCACACAGTAGACTAGACACCATTTCAGTCACACAGTAGACTAGAACCATTTCAGTCACACAGTAGACTAGAACCATTTCAGTCACACAGTAGAATAGAACCATTTCAGTCACACAGTAGACTAGAACCATTTCAGTCACACAGTAGACTAGACACCATTTCAGTCACACAGTTGACTAGAACCATTTCAGTCACACAGTTGACTAGACACCATTTCAGTCACACAGTAGACTAGAACCATTTCAGTCACACAGTAGACTAGACACCATTTCAGTCACACAGTAGACTGGACACAATTTCAGTCACAAGGTAGACTAGAACCATTTCAGTCACACAGTAGAATAGAACCATTTCAGTCACACAGTAGACTAGAACCATTTCAGTCACACAGTAGACTAGACACCATTTCAGTCACACAGTAGACTAGACACCATTTCAGTCACACAGTCGACTAGAGCCATTTCAGTCACACAGTAGACTAGACACCATTTCAGTCACACAGTAGACTATACACAATTTCAGTCACACAGTAGACTAGAACCATTTCAGTCACACAGTAGAATATAACCATTTCAGTCACACAGTAGAATAGAACCATTTCAGTCACACAGTAGACTAGAACCATTTCAGTCACACAGTAGACTAGACACCATTTCAGTCACACAGTAGACTAGACACCATTTCAGTCACACAGTAGACTAGAACCATTTCAGTCACACAGTAGACTAGACACAATTTCAGTCACACAGTAGACTGGACACAATTTCAGTCACACAGTAGACTAGAACCATTTCAGTCACACAGTAGACTAGACACCATTTCAGTCACACAGTAGACTAGACACCATTTCAGTCACACAGTAGACTAGACACCATTTCAGTCACACAGTAGACTAGACACCATTTCAATCACACAGTAGACTAGAACCATTTCAGTCACACAGTAGACTAGACACAATTTCAGTCACACAGTAGACTGGACACAATTTCAGTCACACAGTAGAATAGAACCATTTCAGTCACACAGTAGACTAGAACCATTTCAGTCACACAGTAGACTAGACACCATTTCAGTCACACAGTAGACTAGACACCATTTCAATCACACAGTAGACTAGAACCATTTCAGTCACACAGTAGACTATAACCATTTCAGTCACACAGTAGAATAGACACCATTTCAGTCACACAGTAGACTAGAACCATTTCAGTCACACAGTAGACTAGACACCATTTCAGTCACACAGTAGACTAGACACCATTTCAGTCACACAGTAGACTAGACACCATTTCAGTCACACAGTAGACTATACACAATTTCAGTCACACAGTAGACTATAACCATTTCAGTCACACAGTAGAATAGAACCATTTCAGTCACACAGTCGACTAGAACCATTTCAGTCACACAGTAGACTAGACACCATTTCAGTCACACAGTAGACTAGACACCATTTCAGTCACACAGTAGACTGGACACAATGTCAGTCACACAGTAGACTGGACACAATGTCAGTCACACAGTAGACTAGAACCATTTCAGTCACATAGTAGAATAGAACCATTTCAGTCACACAGTAGACTAGAACCATTTCAGCCACACAGTAGACTAGACACCATTTCAGTCACACAGTAGACTAGACACCATTTCAGTCACACAGTAGACTATAACCATTTCAGTCACACAGTAGACTAGACACCATTTCAGTCACACAGTAGACTATACACAATTTCAGTCACACAGTAGACTATAACCATTTCAGTCACACAGTAGAATAGAACCATTTCAGTCACACAGTCGACTAGAACCATTTCAGTCACACAGTAGACTAGACACCATTTCAGTCACACAGTAGACTAGACACCATTTCAGTCACACAGTAGACTAGACCATTTCAGGCACACAGTTGACTAGACACCATTTCAGTCACACAGTAGACTATACACAATTTCAGTCACACAGTCGACTAGAACCATTTCAGTCACACAGTAGACTAGACACCATTTCAGTCACACAGTAGACTAGACACCATTTCAGTCACACAGTAGACTAGACCATTTCAGTCACACAGTAGACTAGACACCATTTCAGTCACACAGTAGACTAGAACCATTTCAGTCACACAGTAGACTAGACACAATTTCAGTCACACAGTAGACTATAACCATTTCAGTCACACAGTAGACTAGACACAATTTCAGTCACACAGTAGAATAGAACCATTTCAGTCACACAGTAGACTAGAACCATTTCAGTCACACAGTAGACTAGAACCATTTCAGTCACACAGTAGACTAGACACCATTTCAGTCACACAGTAGACTAGAACCATTTCAGTCACACAGTAGACTAGAACCATTTCAGTCACACAGTAGACTAGACACCATTTCAGTCACACAGTAGACTAGACACCATTTCAGTCACACAGTAGACTAGAACCATTTCAGTCACACAGTAGACTAGAACCATTTCAGTCACACAGTAGACTAGAACCATTTCAGTCACACAGTAGACTAGAACCATTTCAGTCACACAGTAGACTAGAACCATTTCAGTCACACAGTAGACTAGACACCATTTCAGTCACACAGTAGACTAGAACCATTTCAGTCACACAGTAGACTAGAACCATTTCAGTCACACAGTAGACTAGACACCATTTCAGTCACACAGTAGACTAGAACCATTTCAGTCACACAGTTACATGGGGATAAAAGTGGGGAGAATGTTCATCATATTAAAGGATTATCAGCTAATAACCATTACATCATTATACCATACAGCAGCCTAATTAGATAGTCCTATATTATCAGCTAATGGCGGAATCATGACAACCATGTTAGAGAATTCATGCTAGTCATCAATAATGAATATATTGCTCCGGAGTACAGTAGAAAAGTGTTACTCAATTCAGCCTATTTCTTAACAGAAACGTGTCACTACTCAGCAGAAAACACATCATGTGACGTGATATGCAGAGCATGAACGGTGATATTCAAAAAGCCAAGCTGTATTGCAGGCTATGATGGTAGTCCCAAATCAAAAGCAGTGCACTATATAGGGAATAAGGTACAATTTGTGATGCATGCTATATAACCTCCTAGATCTGTAGATAACATTTGAGAAAAATATAAGAATCCTAGGCTCCATCTTGGTCAACATTTTCCAAAAGAAGTATATAGCCTATGAACTACAAAAAGACAGAGATGGGAATCTCAGCTTCCCTGATCGAAGTCAGGGCCATGGGTAGGCCTTAGGGGCCTCTTGCCCGTCCAAATAAAATACTGAAATATTATTATTTATTTGACCATAGACGCATCGATCCAAGTTATAGCATCCGAGCCGAGGACAGGCGCAGTAGTGTAGACCAGGTCATGTCGACTATTTCTGTCCTAACAGCATCAGATACATGGGCCACATAAAGTCACACAGTAGACTATAACCATTTCAGTCACACAGTAGACTAGACACCATTTCAGTCACACAGTAGACTAGACACCATTTCAGTCACACAGTAGAATAGAACCATTTCAGTCACACAGTAGACTAGAACCATTTCAGTCACACAGTAGACTAGACACCATTTCAGTCACACAGTAGACTAGACACCATTTCAGTCACACAGTAGACTAGACACCATTTCAGTCACACAGTAGACTATACACAATTTCAGTCACACAGTAGACTATAACCATTTCAGTCACACAGTAGAATAGAACCATTTCAGTCACACAGTAGACTAGAACCATTTCAGTCACACAGTAGACTAGACACCATTTCAGTCACACAGTAGACTAGACACCATTTCAGTCACACAGTAGACTGGACACAATGTCAGTCACACAGTAGACTGGACACAATGTCAGTCACACAGTAGACTAGAACCATTTCAGTCACATAGTAGAATAGAACCATTTCAGTCACACAGTAGACTAGAACCATTTCAGCCACACAGTAGACTAGACACCATTTCAGTCACACAGTAGACTAGACACCATTTCAGTCACACAGTAGACTATAACCATTTCAGTCACACAGTAGACTAGACACCATTTTAGTCACACAGTAGACTATACACAATTTCAGTCACACAGTAGACTATAACCATTTCAGTCACACAGTAGAATAGAACCATTTCAGTCACACAGTCGACTAGAACCATTTCAGTCACACAGTAGACTAGACACCATTTCAGTCACACAGTAGACTAGACACCATTTCAGTCACACAGTAGACTAGACACCATTTCAGTCACACAGTAGACTATACACAATTTCAGTCACACAGTAGACTAGAACCATTTCAGTCACACAGTAGACTAGACACCATTTCAGTCACACAGTAGACTAGACACCATTTCAGTCACACAGTAGACTAGACACCATTTCAGTCACACAGTAGACTAGACACCATTTCAGTCACACAGTAGACTAGAACCATTTCAGTCACACAGTAGACTAGACACAATTTCAGTCACACAGTAGACTATAACCATTTCAGTCACACAGTAGACTAGACACCATTTCAGTCACACAGTAGACTAGACACCATTTCAGTCACACAGTAGAATAGAACCATTTCAGTCACACAGTAGACTAGAACCATTTCAGTCACACAGTAGACTAGACACCATTTCAGTCACACAGTAGACTAGACACCATTTCAGTCACACAGTAGACTAGACACCATTTCAGTCACACAGTAGACTAGACACCATTTCAGTCACACAGTTGACTAGACACCATTTCAGTCACACAGTAGACTAGAACCATTTCAGTCACACAGTAGACTAGAACCATTTCAGTCACACAGTAGAATAGAACCATTTCAGTCACACAGTAGACTAGAACCATTTCAGTCACACAGTAGACTAGACACCATTTCAGTCACACAGTAGACTAGACACCATTTCAGTCACACAGTTGACTAGAACCATTTCAGTCACACAGTTGACTAGACACCATTTCAGTCACACAGTAGACTAGAACCATTTCAGTCACACAGTAGACTAGACACCATTTCAGTCACACAGTAGACTGGACACAATTTCAGTCACAAGGTAGACTAGAACCATTTCAGTCACACAGTAGAATAGAACCATTTCAGTCACACAGTAGACTAGAACCATTTCAGTCACACAGTAGACTAGACACCATTTCAGTCACACAGTAGACTAGACACCATTTCAGTCACACAGTAGACTAGAACCATTTCAGTCACACAGTAGACTAGACACCATTTCAGTCACACAGTAGACTATACACAATTTCAGTCACACAGTAGACTAGAACCATTTCAGTCACACAGTAGAATATAACCATTTCAGTCACACAGTAGAATAGAACCATTTCAGTCACACAGTAGACTAGAACCATTTCAGTCACACAGTAGACTAGACACCATTTCAGTCACACAGTAGACTAGACACCATTTCAATCACACAGTAGACTAGAACCATTTCAGTCACACAGTAGACTAGACACAATTTCAGTCACACAGTAGACTGGACACAATTTCAGTCACACAGTAGACTAGAACCATTTCAGTCACACAGTAGACTAGACACCATTTCAGTCACACAGTAGACTAGACACCATTTCAGTCACACAGTAGACTAGACACCATTTCAGTCACACAGTAGACTAGACACCATTTCAATCACACAGTAGACTAGAACCATTTCAGTCACACAGTAGACTAGACACAATTTCAGTCACACAGTAGACTGGACACAATTTCAGTCACACAGTAGAATAGAACCATTTCAGTCACACAGTAGACTAGAACCATTTCAGTCACACAGTAGACTAGACACCATTTCAGTCACACAGTAGACTAGACACCATTTCAATCACACAGTAGACTAGAACCATTTCAGTCACACAGTAGACTATAACCATTTCAGTCACACAGTAGACTAGACACCATTTCAGTCACACAGTAGACTAGAACCATTTCAGTCACACAGTAGACTAGACACCATTTCAGTCACACAGTAGACTAGACACCATTTCAGTCACACAGTAGACTAGACACCATTTCAGTCACACAGTAGACTATACACAATTTCAGTCACACAGTAGACTATAACCATTTCAGTCACACAGTAGAATAGAACCATTTCAGTCACACAGTCGACTAGAACCATTTCAGTCACACAGTAGACTAGACACCATTTCAGTCACACAGTAGACTAGACACCATTTCAGTCACACAGTAGACTGGACACAATGTCAGTCACACAGTAGACTGGACACAATGTCAGTCACACAGTAGACTAGAACCATTTCAGTCACATAGTAGAATAGAACCATTTCAGTCACACAGTAGACTAGAACCATTTCAGCCACACAGTAGACTAGACACCATTTCAGTCACACAGTAGACTAGACACCATTTCAGTCACACAGTAGACTATAACCATTTCAGTCACACAGTAGACTAGACACCATTTCAGTCACACAGTAGACTATACACAATTTCAGTCACACAGTAGACTATAACCATTTCAGTCACACAGTAGAATAGAACCATTTCAGTCACACAGTCGACTAGAACCATTTCAGTCACACAGTAGACTAGACACCATTTCAGTCACACAGTAGACTAGACACCATTTCAGTCACACAGTAGACTAGACCATTTCAGGCACACAGTTGACTAGACACCATTTCAGTCACACAGTAGACTATACACAATTTCAGTCACACAGTCGACTAGAACCATTTCAGTCACACAGTAGACTAGACACCATTTCAGTCACACAGTAGACTAGACACCATTTCAGTCACACAGTAGACTAGACCATTTCAGTCACACAGTAGACTAGACACCATTTCAGTCACACAGTAGACTAGAACCATTTCAGTCACACAGTAGACTAGACACAATTTCAGTCACACAGTAGACTATAACCATTTCAGTCACACAGTAGACTAGACACAATTTCAGTCACACAGTAGAATAGAACCATTTCAGTCACACAGTAGACTAGAACCATTTCAGTCACACAGTAGACTAGAACCATTTCAGTCACACAGTAGACTAGACACCATTTCAGTCACACAGTAGACTAGAACCATTTCAGTCACACAGTAGACTAGAACCATTTCAGTCACACAGTAGACTAGAACCATTTCAGTCACACAGTAGACTAGAACCATTTCAGTCACACAGTAGACTAGACACCATTTCAGTCACACAGTAGACTAGAACCATTTCAGTCACACAGTAGACTAGAACCATTTCAGTCACACAGTAGACTAGAACCATTTCAGTCACACAGTAGACTAGAACCATTTCAGTCACACAGTAGACTAGAACCATTTCAGTCACACAGTAGACTAGACACCATTTCAGTCACACAGTAGACTAGAACCATTTCAGTCACACAGTAGACTAGAACCATTTCAGTCACACAGTAGACTAGACACCATTTCAGTCACACAGTAGACTAGAACCATTTCAGTCACACAGTTACATGTGGGGATAAAAGTGGGGAGAATGTTCATCATATTAAAGGATTATCAGCTAATTAACCATTACATCATTATACCATACAGCAGCCATGTTAATTAGATAGTCCTATATGTATCGCTAATGGCGGAATCAATGACAACCATGTTAGAGAATTCATGCTAGTCATCAATAATGAATATATTGCTCCGGAGTACAGTAGAAAAGTGTTACTCAATTCAGCCTATTTCTTAACAGAAACGTGTCACTTCTCAGCAGAAAACACATCATGTGACGTGATATGCAGAGCATGAACGGTGATAATGTTTCAAAAAAGCCAAGCTGTATTGCAGGCTATGATGGGTAGGTCCCAAATCAAAAGCAGTGCACTATATAGGGAATAAGGTACAATTTGTGATGCATGCTATATAACCTCCTAGATCTGTAGATAACATTTGAAAAAATATAAGAATCCTACGGCTCCATCTTGGTCAACATTTTCCAAAAGGAAGTATATAGCCTATGAACTACAAAAAGACAGAGATGGGAATCCTCAGCTTCCCTGATCGAAGTCAGGGCCGGCTTTATGGGTAGGCCTTAGGGTGCCTCCTTGCCCGTCCAAATAAAATACTGAAATATTTATTATTTATTTGACCAAGACGCATCGATCCAAGTTATAGCATCCGAGCCGAGGGAAACAGCGCCCCTCCGCCTCAGTATGTGTAGACCAGGTCATGTCGTACTATTTCTGTCCTAACAGCATCAGATACATGGGCCACATAAAGAAGGGGCGCTGGTTCGCTCACTCGGAAACTTCCTTTACTCAGCACTTTGTTGAAGCACCTTTGGCAGCGATTACAGCCTTGAGTGTTCTTGGGTATGACGCTACAAGCTTGGCACACCTGTATTTGGAGAGTTTCTCCCATTCTTCTCTGCAGATCCTCTCAAGCTCTGTCAGGTTGGATGGGGAGCGTCGCTGCACAGCTATTTTCTCTCCAGAGATGTTAGATCGGGTTAAAGTCCGGTCTCTGGCTGGGCCACTCAAGGACATTCAGAGACTTGTCCCGAAGCCACTCCTGCGTTGTCTTGTCTGTGTGCTTAGGGTCGTTGTCCTGTTGGAAGTTGAACCTTCGCCCCAGTCTGAGGTCCTGAGCGCTCCGTTCATCTTTGTCTCGATCCTGACTAGTCTCCCAGTCCCTGCCGCTGAAAAACATCCCCACAGCATGATGCTGCCACCACCATGCTTCACCGTAGGGATGGTGCCAGGTTTCCTCCAGACGTGACGCTTGGCATTCAGGCCAAATAGTTCAATCTTGGTTTCATCAGACCAGAGAATCTTGTTTCTCATGGTCTGAGAGTCTTTAGGTGCCTTTTGGCAAACTCCAAGCGGGCTGTCAAGTGCCTTTTGCTGAGGAGTGGCTTCGGTCTGGCCACTCTACCATAAATGCCTGATTGGTGGAGTGCTGCAGAGATGGTTGTCCTTCTGGAAGGTTCTCCCATCTCTACAGAGGAACTCTGGAGTTCTGTCAGAGTGACCATCGGGTTCTTGGTCACCTCCCTGACCAAGGCCCTTCTCCCCCGATTGCTCAGTTTGGCCGGGCGGCCAGCTGTAGGAATAGTCTTGGTGGCTCCCAACTTCTTCCATTTAAGAATGATGGAGGCCACTGTGTTCTTGGGGACCTTCAATGCTGCAGACATTTTTTGGTACCCTTTCCCAGATCTGTGCCTTGACACAATCCTGTTTAGAAGCTCTACAGACAATTCCTTCGACCTCATGGCTTGGTTTTTGCTCTGACATGCACTGTCAACTGTGGGATCTTATATAGACAGGTGAGTGCCTTCCGAAATCATGTCCAATCAATTGAATTTACCACAGGTGGACTCCAACCAAGTTGTAGAAACATTTGTTGTAGAAACATTTCAAGGATGATCAATGGAAAAAGGATGCCCCTGAGCTCAATTTTGAGTCTCATAGGAAAGGGTCTGAATACTTATGTAAATAAGGTATTTCTGTTTCTTATTTGTAATAAATTTGCAAACATTTATAAAAACCTGTTTTCGCTTTGTCATTATGGGGTATTGTGTGTAGATTGATGAGGGAAATGTTTTTATTTAATCAATTTTAGAATAAGGCTGTAACGTAACAAAATGTGGAAAAAGTCAAGGGGTTTAAATACTTTCCGAATGCACTGTAAGCCCAATGTGTTTCTATGGGAATAATATGCAGACCTAAGCTCGTCGCCTGTCTTCCCACCTTTGGGGAAAAGACTCCTATTGTTAGGGCTGAGACATGAGCATTCCATCATTATATATCTCTGGTTTCAGCCTCTTGCGAATTGGAAAGAAAAGTTGGCGGTGTTAGGATACTGGATTGCCCTAAAGTAAATTGATGTTTTCTGTAAAATTATTTAATTACTCCTGTCTGAATAAAATCATTCAAAATATTTCACCAGGGAGCATGACTTAGCCACAGAGTTTTTTTATTCATTAAAATCAACAGTGTTTTTTTGGGAAGCCCGCGATTCGAGTAGTGGTCTAGCTGATTGAGTTGCGGCTGTCAGTGAAAAGCGTCTAAAATATGTGTGAAGATATTGTGTCTCGAGTACAATTGAAGATGGTGCATCAAGAAGAAGGGGAGGGGTGTGTTGCTAGATATGGTGCGTCTCTCTTCAGAATGCATGCATACTGTATGTAGGAAAGTTCCCATTTGGAAATGTCTGATTTCTGATCATCTTAACTCACCTCATTTATTCTTCACCTCTCACAAGTCAACCAAGTCTGTTTTTAAAACATCCATTGCGAATGATAGTTCCTCAGTATTTGAAAAATCTTTCCAACATTCCTCGATAATCACCAAGCCTCAGAGTGAAAGAGCAGAATATAATGATCTGATGATCTCATATATCCAGTGGAAACGTCATAAAAAAAACTGCTTTCTGTCCCGGACTCACTGGCGCAGGAAACTCTGAGGCCCCTGAATAGGCTAGTTGATACAATGTTGCAAATTTGCTAGTGATAGCCAAGTGATGAGCCCCACAGTGGAGGTGTCATAACACCCATAAAACCTAGCTGTCAAACAGGGAAATGGTTCAACACCTACAAAAATATCCATTCATTATAATCCACATAGTAATTCACATTTCCTGTTACTGCAGGATCATTTTACTGCTGTGAGAAACTTGGGTCAAATTAAGATCCTACATTTGGCTACAGCTTTATCTGTAACTCAAGGGCTACAAGGGCAAAGAGAGGTTCGGTCTTAAAAATCATATATCTCAAGGGCTGTAAGGGCAACAAGCTCTGTCTCAATGCAGAATTAGACGTTCGTCCACGTTCTCCAAACGTCAAATTTCGAAGTTAAGTTTAGGCACTCATTCCAAATGGTTAAGGTAAGGGTTAAGGTTTGGGACAGGGTTAAAATAAATAAAAAAATAAAAAAAATGTGTCCAGAGTCACGGGATTACGCCCATTCAACACCCCTACTATCCACAACGCCCTAAACCCTACTTGGTGGTAAAAGCGCTCACTGTTGGCCCCTAGTGGCCGGTTTTGGAATGCATTTCCCGACGTCCTCAGGACATGGATTGACGTCCAATTTCTACGTCAATCTTGAACGACCTGGCTGAGGGCTAAGCGACGTTCTGTCTTAAAAAACTAGCATACCCTTTTTGTTTTGTTTTGTAAAAAACTTAAAAGTGCCTTACAAGCCTCTCATGGTTTTCTATGCTCTTTCGAAATGCTCTTTCATTTTGCCTTTTAAACTCTCATCATATTGTTTGGTATTTTCTTGTGTGCAATTTTTTACAATAAATAAATATACCCCTGTGATGTATTGTAGCTTTATCAAGGTTACACTAAGCAATGAGGCTCAGCTGTGATATTTAAAAATGTATTTAATTTGATCACCCTGTTGCAGGATAACTTTTCTGAACAAGTCTGACATTTATTTGAGGTTTAAAAAGGCTTCTGAAGTTTGGAATTTCCACTTTTGAAATTTCAAACTTGATTTTTAATCAACCACTACAAAAAAAAATGTCCATTAATTATAATCCACATAATAATTCACATTTCCTGTCGCTGCAGCATTCTTTTTCCTGCTGTGAGAAACTGGGTCAAATTAAGATCCTACATCTGAGTTTGAGTTTGAGTTTGAGTTTATTTTTACAGGGACAGTGCACATTAATCAACGTTTCAGTAAAAGTGCCGGTTTTAGCCAGCCGGCTAATTTTCAACCGCAGTCCCTGGGCAGGTTATTAAAAACAATTACAATATAGACAATAACAACATAGAACAAGACATAGCATACAGACATAGCAACATAGGACAAACAAGACGTAGCATACAGACCGAGCAACATAGAACAAAAAGCAGCAAGACAAAATTCATAAAAGCAACAAAGTGTTTCCACACCTCACAAGTTACAGACAACAGACATGGAAAGCGGCAACACACAGCTAGGGGACCATGTTCACAAATCTGATTGACCTTTAGCCATGTCTTCAAGCATTTTGTGAAAGTGTGATATGTGGTGCAGTTATGTGTGTCTGATGGCAGTGTATTCCAGACATGGGAAGCTCTCACAGAAAAAGCGGATTTACTAAAGGTGCTTTTCCTTAGGGAACTACACAGTCACCTCTCATGGCAGACCTTGTGGATCTGCTGCCATATGTTTGGGTTTTCTGTTTAACAAAAATACTGAGTGGAGGGGGAGCCAAGCCATTTAGGATCTTGAATACAAGACATGCATCGGTGTATTGCACAAGATTTTCCCAACTCAGGAGCTCATGCTTTCTAAGGATGTGACAGTGATGATGGCTATTGGGCTTCCTATCAAGCACTTTGAGAGCCTGTTTGTAGACAGACTGAATAGGTCTTACTGTTGTACAGCAAGCTTGGGCCCAACTAGTCAAGCAGTATGTTAAGTGGGGGGAGTATCATAGATTTGAAGTACAGTTTTGCTACCTCTGTAGTCAAACAATTTCGTATAAATCGGAAATTAGCTAGGTTGAATTTGGTTATTTGAATTACCTTTTTCACATGCTTTTTAAAAGAGAGGTTGGAATCAAGTATGATGCCAAGGTACTTAAAATCAGATATCCCCTGGAGCTTCTCCCCTGACACATAGACTTCTGGCTCAGTAGCATCTGTTGCCCCCTTTGTGAAGAACATGCAAACAGTTTTTTTCACATTGAGATGCAAACACGAGTCACTGAGCCACTTTGTAACCTGGACCATTACAGTAGTGAGTTCTTGTGCAGCTTGTTGTTTGCTCTTTGCATGCACATATATCACTGTATCATCTGCATACATTTGAACTTCAGACCCAGTACAGACAGAAGGCAGATCATTAATGTACAGGCTGAACAGGAGGGGCCCCAGTATTGACCCTTGGGGCACACCCACATCATAGCTAAGAGTGGGCGACAGCTCATTGCTCACTCTGACACACTGAGTTCTGCCTTCAAGGTATGATTTCATCCATCTCAAGGCATCGGGGGGAAAAGTTGAACTTGGACAATTTTGTGATGAGAATCTCATGGTTAACAGTATCAAAAGCCTTCCTTAGGTCCAGAAACACAGCCCCAACAACGCCCCCTTTGTCCATCTTGGACTTCACATTTTCCAGAAAAAAGCAGTTGGCCATTTCTGTGGAGTGTTTCGCTCTGAAGCCAAACTGCATGGAATATAATGTGAAGGGGCTGTTGTTGAGGTGGGCAATCAGTTGTTCTGCTACACACTTTTCAACAATCTTTGACACCACAGGTAGTATACTAATGGGCCTGTAGTTACTCACATCAGCAGGGTCGCCTGATTTAAAGATGGCCGTTATTATGGCCGACTTCCATACCCTTGGAAACACCCGAGACCAATAGATGTGTTGGTGACCTTAGTAATGGGGCCAATGAGTGACTCTTTGTAGTTTTTAAGAAAGGTAGAGTCCATCCCAAACACATCTTTGGCTTTAGAGTTCTTTAGTGAGCTAATCACCTTGTCTACCTTTGACTCAGAAACCTCCCTTATGATGAAGACAGGTTGAGCATCATTTACTAGCACTGAGCCCAAGAAACCAGTGGAGGGGTTCTGTGTCAGTACCCTGACAGAGTCAATAAAGTAGGAATTGAAGGCTATTGCTATTTCGACTGCATCCTGTGTTAGATTGTTATTCACCATGATTTCTAGTCTTTTTGCAGTGTTACTATGGTCTTTCCCTGTTAACTTTTTTAGATTCTCCCAGATCAATTTAGAATTTCCCTTTGCTTCACCAATTATGTTAATAAAAAAGTTTGCCTTGGCCTGTCTGATTTCTTTCATCACCTTATTTCTCAACATGGTAAACCTACGTCTGTCATGCTCTAATTTGGATCTTAGGGCTATTTTTAGATAATAATCTCGTTCTTTCATAAATTTCCAGATTTCTCCATTTAGCCAAGGAAGAGTGCTCTTTTGGCCAGGTTTGGATTTGATTTTCTTTAGGGAAACCATTTAATGTAGTCTGGATTGTGGATAGAAAAAACTTGACTATCAGCTTCCACGTCTGCATAGGACAAGAGATCATTCCAGTTAATTCCCTTAATTGCATTTTCAAAATAGCTTAATTCACTCTTAGGTATTCTTAGTTGATCAGGCTTTCTAACAGTAGAGAGGTTAAACCTGCTCTTAGACAGCTTTCTGGCTATAAGTGTCAGATTATGATCAGATAGCCCAGTAACCATATTGAATGATTTAGTCACTCTCTCTGGTTTATTACTGAACACCAAATCAATCTGTGTTTTAGAGCAACAAGTCACCCTGGTTGGCCCTTTAACTAGCTGTGTAAGGTCAAAGGTATTAGTGATCCGTTTGAGGGTTTTCCTACAACACTTGTCTTCATAATTAATGTTAAAATCTCCCATTAAGATGACCTCTTTCCCAAAATCACATTCCCTAAGCATGTTATTAAACTGATCAAAAAACACACTTTTGGTGGAAGGTGGCCTATACATTCCAATGAGGGTAAAAGACATTTGGGGAGACAGTGTAATGTTCAGGCCAATACATTATAGTTCATTATCATTATTTTTTTTCTTAGTCATTTAGCAGACGCTCTTATCCAGAGCGACTGACATGAGCAATTAGGGTTAGGTGCCTTGCTTAAGGGCACATCGGCAGATTTTTCACGTACTCGACTCGGGGATTAGAACCAGTGACCTTTCGGTTACTGGCACAAGGCGTACAAAGGGCCCTTTAGTAGGAAGGCCGCTCGATTACGCCAAGACGTTGCTCGTTCGTCCAAAGCTGGGTTAAAGCTAGATATGAGGAGTGAAAAGGGAACTCTGAACCTCACAAGTGTGTTGCATAGTAAGGCCACCCGGCGGTAGGGTAGCAGTTGAAAGGTCAGCTCGTGGGGTTTAACGCAACCAGGTGTCAACTTGAAGATATCCAACCGGCGGAACTCCTGTTGCGGCGATGTGCTCCTCATTTCAAGTGTAAAAATCAGTGAAGCGCACGTTACGGCGGGGCGCATTTCACCTAGTCGGCTCGGGGATTAGAACCAGCGACCTTTCGGTTACTGGCACAACACTCTTACCCACGAAGCTACCTGCTGAAATTAGGTGAACTATTCTAAGTTTAGAAACCAGGAAATGGTGGAGCGATTTCTGCATAGTGCATAGTCGACATCCCTGTTGTAAGAACAGTAATGACAAAGTTTAATATTTGAACAAAGTCCTTTATTATGCATTATGTTTATCAAACAAAAACCATTCTCAAAGTCTGTACAAATAGTATTTTTTTACATTGTCAGGAAAACTGCAGGACACAAATAATAATATCACAACATTGCTCGTGGAAATCCAACTATTGCATAGATCGCAGCAAAATTAAGCACCTTCCTCTGTATATAGATATAAGTGATACAACTATAAACTTCATTACAAACTGGACACAAATTTATATACAGTGAAGGAAAAAAAGTATTTGATCCCCTGCTGATTTTGTACGTTTGCCCACTGACAAAGAAATGATTAGTCTATAATTTTAATGGTAGGTTTATTTGAACAGTGAGAGACAGAATAACAACAACAAAAAACCAGAAAAACGCATGTCAAAAATGTTATAAATTGATTTGCATTTTAATGAGGGAAATAAGTATTTGACCCCCTCTCAATCAGAAAGATTTCTGGCTCCCAGGTGTCTTTTATACAGGTAACGAGCTGAGATTAGGAGCACACTCTTAAAGGGAGTGCTCCTAATCTCAGTTTGTTACCTGTATAAAAGACACCTGTCCACAGAAGCAATCAATCAATCAGATTCCAAACTCTCCACCATGGCCAAGACCAAAGAGCTCTCCAAGGATGTCAGGGACAAGATTGTAGACCTACACAAGGCTGGAATGGGCTACAAGACCATCGCCAAGCAGCTTGGTGAGAAGGTGACAACAGTTGGTGCGATTATTCGCAAATGGAAGAAACACAAAAGAACTGTCAATCTCCCTCGGCCCGGGGCTCCATGCAAGATCTCACCTCGTGGAGTTGCAATGATCATGAGAACGGTGAGGAATCAGCCCAGAACTACACGGGTGGATCTTGTCAATGATCTCAAGGCAGCTGGGACCATAGTCACCAAGAAAACAATTGGTAACACACTACGCCGTGAAGGACTGAAATCCTGCAGCGCCCACAAGGTCCCCCTGCTAAAGAAAGCACATACATATACAGGGCCATCTGAAGTTTGCCAATGAACATCTGAACGATTCAGAGGAGAACTGGGTGAAAGTGTTGTGGTCAGATGAGACCAAAATCGAGCTCTTTGGCATCAACTCACCTCGCCGTGTTTGGAGGAGGAGGAATGCTGCCTATGACCCCAAGAACACCATCCCCACCATCAAACATGGAGGTGGAAACATGCTTTGGGGGTGTTTTTCTGCTAAGGGGACAGGACAACTTCACCGCATCAAAGGGACGATGGACGGGGCCATGTACCGTCAAATCTTGGGTGAGAACCTCCTTCCCTCAGCCAGGGCATTGAAAATGGGTCGTGGATGGGTATTTCAGCATGACAATGACCCAAAACACACGGCCAAGGCAAAAAAGGAGTGGCTCAAGAAGAAGACATTAAGGTCCTGGAGTGGCCTAGCCAGTCTCCAGACCTTAATCCCATAGAAAATCTGTGGAGGGAGCTGAAGGTTCGAGTTGCCAAACGTCAGCCTCGAAACCTTTATGACTTGGAGAAGATCTGCAAAGAGGAGTGGAACAAAATCCCTCCTGAGATGTGTGCAAACCTGATTGCCAACAAGGGTTTTGCCACCAAGTACTAAATCATGTTTTGCAGAGGGGTCAAATACTTATTTCCTTCATTCAAATGCAAATCAATTTATAACATTTTTGACATGCGTTTTCTGGATTTTTTTTGTTGTTATTCTGTCTCTCACTGTTCAAATAAACCTACCATTAAAATTATAGACTGATCATTTCTTTGTCAGTGGGCAAACGTACAAAATCAGCAGGGGATCAAATACTATTTTTCCCTCACTGTATTCTCCCTTTTCTAAATGAAAATGTTTTTAAAACAGTATGATCACTTATAGGATAATATATTTTTTGGGGAATTTACTTGAAGAATAAAGATCAGGCATTTTGCCTGGTTGTTAAATACAAAATGATGGGTTGATTTTACATTAAATACAAAATTATGGTTGGGATTACATTAAATACAAAATGATGATTGAGATTACATTAAATACAAAATGATCGTTGGGATTACATTAAATACAAAATGAGGGTTGGGATTACATTAAATACAAAATGATGGGATGGGATTAAATTTAATACAAAATGAGGGTTGGGATTACATTAAATACAAAATGATGGGTTGGGATTAAATTTAATACAAAATGAGGGTTGGGATTACATTAAATACAAAATGATGGCTGAGATTACATTAAATACAAAATTATAGTTGGGATTACATTAAATACAAAATGATGATTGAGATTACATTAAATACAAAATGATGGCTGAGATTACATTTAATACAAAATTATAGTTGGGATTACATTAAATACAAAATGATGATTGAGATTACATTAAATACAAAATGATGGCTGAGATTACATTTAATACAAAATTAGGGTTGGGATTACATTAAATACAAAATGATGATTGAGATTACATTAAATACAAAATGATGGCTGAGATTACATTAAATACAAAATTAGGGTTGGGATTACATTAAATACAAAATGATGATTGAGATTACATTAAATACAAAATGATGGCTGAGATTACATTAAATACAAAATTAGGGTTGGGATTACATTAAATACAAAATGATGGCTGAGATTACATTAAATACAAAATTAGGGTTGGGATTACATTAAATACAAAATTAGGGTTGGGATTACATTAAATACAAAATGATGATTGAGATTACATTAAATACAAAATGATGGCTGAGATTACATTAAATACAAAATTAGGGTTGGGATTACATTAAATACAAAATGAGTTATTGTCAACCTGTTGCTGGAAAATATTGGTTTATTCTGCTGTTTGCTGTGCTGTGGCTTCTCATCTAAAACCCAATTTCCGAGTGTTCACACACACACACACACACACACACACACACAACATCATACACACACCATGCACACACACACACACACACACACACACACACACACACACACACACACACACACACACACACACACACACACACACACACACACACACACACTCACCATGCAAACACACACACACACACACACACACACTCACCATGCAAACACACACACACACACACACACACACACACACGGTAACACAAGCATTTCCTCCAGATTGGAAAAATAACGGACGTGCCCAGAATAGTAGAGCAGAGAAAACCCCATCATTCAACTTCAACTTACTGTTCGACCTTGGACTTGTACTGTACGACCTTGGACTTGAAAATATACGACCTTGGACTTGAAAGGGAAAACTGAAAGAAACCTATTTCCAATTTGTTTTGGGGGGGGGTTGACATTAAATAAACTAAATCTACTAAGATAAGAAAATTGTTGTTTTTGATTAAACACACACACCTCATCATGACTCCCTGTGTGTGTGTGTGTGTGTGTGTCAATGTGTTGCAGCCATGTTCTTGACAATAAATCCAAAGAATATGAGAAGAGACGTTGACCATGATGCTATTGCAGTGAAAATAGATATTTCAGATCCTGTATGTCTGCTTTCTTAATAGTGGGGAATGAGGAGTAGAGGGAGTAGGTCAAGTGTGACTACATCCCAAATGGCACCCTATTCCCTATGTAGT
Source organism: Coregonus clupeaformis (assembly GCF_020615455.1). Taxonomy (NCBI): domain Eukaryota; kingdom Metazoa; phylum Chordata; class Actinopteri; order Salmoniformes; family Salmonidae; genus Coregonus; species Coregonus clupeaformis. Next base: position 2,700,196 of record NC_059224.1, on the reverse strand, counting down.
GCACTACTTTTGACTAGGGCCCATTGAGTTCTGGTCAAACCTTGCGCACTATATAGGGAAACATTTGGGACGAGTACTGTGTGTCATTCAACCTTAACAAATTACATTTTATATTTTAGTAATTTTAGCAGATGCTCTTATCCAGAGCGACTTACAGTTAAGTGAGTGCATACATTTTTCATACTGCCCCCCGTGGGAAATGAACCCACAACCCTGGCGTTGCAAGCGCCATGCTCTACCAACTGAGCTACACGGGACCTGTAACACTAATCGAACCAAGCTCAACAAGTCATATATTTTCAAGTGACACATATATCTGATGTGCAGTGACATTAGAGATACATCCCAAAATGGCACCCTATCTCCTATATAGTGCACTACTTTTGAACAGGGTGTCATAGGGCTCTGGTCAAAAGTAGTGCACTATATAGGGAATAGGGTGCCATTTTGGGACACACCCCAGGTCTATAATGTTACAGTACTGTTATTATTTCCACTGTGTGCCCGTGGTGGGTAACACAAACCGACTGTATCCAATCTAAAAATAAAATAAAACCAATTGCTGCTGTAAGAAAATTAATTTACAATTCCAAGTTCTATACACAATCTATACACAGCTACCATAATCAACGCAAAAACAAATGAGCATCCTAATTATTGATGAGACTCAGATTAAATGATTTGACTCCAAGAAACCCTGATAATATTTTGACCAGAACCTAATAATTTCAAATAACTAAAATCGACATATTACACAAGTTTTTAACATTTAAAAAAATACAGCATATGGAAATAAGTATATTTTATACTCTTATAGTTCGCTTGTGTGCCAGTCACACCATATAAGTAAGAATCCCTAGAATGGACATTCCAACTCAAGTCACTGGGGCAGTGGTGGGTCGACCAGTGGCCATTTTGAGCGTACCCATGACTATACTTCATATCTGTACCCACACTGTCCTCTCGAACAAGAACAGATGTCAACAGCTTCCTTAACCTTGTCTGTTTTGAGGCTACATAACTGTCAACAACAGGTAGGCGATGTCTTCCATGTGGAATTAGGATGTGGTTTATCATTTCAGCCGATGGTGGCCTTCAGACGCATTCAGACGCCTTCAGACGCATTCAGACGCCTTCAGACGCATTCAGACGCATTCAGACGGCTTCAGACGCATTCAGACGCCTTCAGACGCATTCAGACGCATTCAGACGCCTTCAGACGTTTCAGACGCATTAACAAGGGTTTATGAGTGTCATCATTTTGTGCTGAATGGGACCGCCCACGTCCATCCACTTCACCATGACAACACAGGAGCAAGTTGGTGTTCAGCGGTGGGCTGGTCCAGCTTTAGCCTAGTGTGCCTATCTAAATGGGTGTTTTTGCGCTAATAATGATGGCTTCAAGGGGGAAAACAGACCAGTGTGTTAGAAATTCCAGGGCCGATTTCTGGTCCTAGTCCGCCACTGGTGGTCCTAGTCCGCCACTGGTGGTCCCAGTCCGTCCCTGGTGGTCACAGTCCGTCCCTGGTGGTCACAGTCCGTCCTTAGTGGTCCCAGTCCACCCCTAGTGGTCCCAGTCCACCCCTGGTGGTCCCAGTCCGCCCCTAGTGGTCCCAGTCCACCCCTGGTGGTCCCAGTCCGCCCCTGGTGGTCCCAGTACGTCCCTAGTGGTCCCAGTCCACCCCTGGTGGTCCCAGTCCACCCCTAGTGGTCCCAGTCCATCCCTAGTGGTCCCAGTCCACCCCTAGTGGTCCCAGTCCGCCCCTGGTGGTCCCAGTTCATCCCTGGTGGTCCCAGTCCGTCCCTAGTGGTCCCAGTCCACCCCTAGTGGTCCCAGTCCGTCCCTAGTGGTCCCAGTCCGTCCCTAGTGGTCCCAGTCCACCCCTGGTGGTCCCAGTCCACCCCTAGTGGTCCCAGTCCATCCCTAGTGGTCCCAGTCCACCCCTAGTGGTCACAGTCCGTCCCTAGTGGTCCCAGTCCATCCCTAGTGGTCCCAGTCCACCCCTAGTGGTCCCAGTCCGTCCCTAGTGGTCCCAGTCCATCCCTAGTGGTCCCAGTCCGTCCCTAGTGGTCCCAGTCCGCCCCTAGTGGTCCCAGTCCACCCCTAGTGGTCCCAGTCCGTCCCTAGTGGTCCCAGTCCACCCCTAGTGGTCCCAGTCCGCCCCTATATAGCATGTTTTTGATCAGGATCGACAAAAGCATGAGACTGGGGAGATGTGTCACAAATGGCACCATATTCCCTATATAGTGCACTACTTTTGACCAGAGCCAATAGGGTACCATTTGAGACGCATCCACATTTGAGATGCTTCTCAATTGTTACTCGTTCAAAATATAATTAGTTTTTCTCAAGCTCAGATCAAATGTAAGATTTGACTGTTTGGCTTCTGATGACACTTTTAGATATTATGAGTTTGTTTGGCTTCTGATGACACTTTTAGATATTATCAGTTTGTTTGGCTTCTGATTACACTTTTAGATATTATGAGTTTGTTTGGCTTCTGTATTTCTAATCCAACTCATGCTAAACATCATGGTACAAAAATCCCTTAAATAGACTAGGCCTAAATGTTGTTCTGAAATGAATGCAGCAGTACAGTATCTAACAATTATTGATTACATGTTTCCTGTTATCCTTTGTTCTTCACAAAGGCTTTAATCAACATGCTGGACAAAAGGAATCTATAACCCTTCAAATAAAATACAAGACAGTCTGTTCCAGCGGCTTTCTCACCAAACTACTGGTGTAGACTAAATGTGGCAGACTACTGGTGGTAGACTACTGGTGGTAGACTACTGGTGGTAGACTACTGGTGGGAGACTACTGGTGGGAGACTACTGGTGGGAGACTACTGGTGGTAGACTACTGGTGGGAGACTACTGGTGGTAGACTACTGGTGGGAGACTACTGGTGGTAGACTACTGGTGGTAGACTACTGGTGGTAGACTACTGGTGGTAGACTACTGGTGGGAGACTACTGGTGGGAGACTACTGGTGGCAGACTACTGGTGGTAGACTACTGGTGGGAGACTACTGGTGGTAGACTACTGGTGGGAGACTACTGGTGGTAGACTACTGGTGGGAGACTACTGGTGGTAGACTACTGGTGGTGATGTCTTCCTCTAGGGGGGTGGTGGTGATGTCTTCCTCTAGGGGGGTGGTGGTGATGTCTTCCTCTAGGGGGGTGGTGGTGATGTCTTCCTCTAGGGGGGTGGTGGTGATGTCTTCCTCTAGGGGGGTGGTGGTGATGTCTTCCTCTAGGGGGTGGTGGTGATGTCTTCCTCTAGGGGGGTGGTGGTGATGTCTTCCTCTAGGGGGGTGGTGGTGATGTCTTCCTCTAGGGTGGTGGTGGTGATG
>NC_059224.1:2666838-2691838 GCF_020615455.1 Coregonus clupeaformis | reverse complement strand
CGGATTGACTGACCTTCATGTCTTAAAGTAATGATGGATTGTTGTTTCTCTTTGCTTATTTGAGCTGTTCTTGTCATAATATGGACTTGGTCTTTTACCAAATAGGGCTATCTTCTGTATACCAACCCTACCTTGTCACAACACAACTGATTGGCTCAAACGCATTAGGAAAGAAAGAAATTCCACAAATTAACTTTTAACAAGGCACACCTTTTAATTGAAATGCATTCCAGGTGACTACCTCATGAAGCTGGTTGAGAGAATGCCAAGAGTATGCAAAGCTGTCATCAAGGCAAAGGGTGGCTATTTGAAGAATCTCAAATATAAAATATATTTCGATTTGTTTAACACGTTTTTGATTACTACATGATTCCATATGTGTTATTTCATAGTTTTGATGTCTTCACTATTATTCTACAATGTAGAAAATAGTAAAAATAAAGAAAAACCCTGGAATGAGTAGGTGTGTCCAAACTTTTGACTGGTCGTGTATATCATTGTGTAATAAACATTGTAATGATCTCACCTCACTTCCCAGTGTCCATCTCTTCTACCTCCATGTTGCTGCATGCCGGGTTGAAGAGACACAACACACTTACTTCTCTACCTTATATATGAAAGCGTCACACACACACACACACACAGCCACGCACACATGTAACCGATGTGAAATGGCTAGCTAGTTAGCGGTGCGCGCTAGTAGCATTTCAATCGGTGACGTCACTCGCTCTGAGACCTTGAAGTAGTTGTTTCCCTTTGCTCTGCAAGGGCCGCGGCTTTTGTGGAGCGACGGGTAACGGTGCTTCGAGGGTGACTGTTGTCGATGTGTGCAGAGGGTCCCTGGTTCAAGCCCAGGTAGGGGCGAGGAGAGGGACGGAAGCTAAACTTTTACACACACACACACACACACACACACGTGCACACGCAGCCGCGCAAACAAATTGCATATCTATTGTATTCAGGGCTAGTTAGTTTGAAGGCTAGTTAGCAGGGTCAGGGCTAGTTAGTTTTAAGGCTAGTTAGCAGGATCAGGGCTAGTTAGTTTGAAGGCTAATTAGCAGGGTCAGGGCTAGTTAGTTTTAAGGCTAGTTAGCAGGGTCAGGGCTAGTTAGTTTTAAGGCTAGTTAGCAGGGTCAGGGCTAGTTAGTTTTAAGGCTAGTTAGCAGGGTCAGGGCTAGTTAGTTTTAAGGCTAGTTAGCAGGGTCAGGGCTAGTTAGTTTTAAGGCTAGTTAGCAGGGTCAGGGCTAGTTAGTTGCCTCCTATCTACACAAAATTACTCATCATACAAAATGAATTTGCAAGACTAGCCACCTCCTCTAATTACCCGGCTCCATCTGCACCTTTGTTTAAGAAACTCAATATCTTGTCTATTTACGACATTAATGTACGCCAATGATGCACTTTCATCTACTCATACCTCCCAGACAGTTTACCCAAACCCTTCAATGGATTCTTCCTGGTTCATTCTGAAATCCATCTACTGCATATAATGTAAGACACTGCGATAACCTTCACCCTCCCCACTACCTAACATAGTCTCTATCAGATATAGAGGTACCACACTCCCTCAATAACTTCAAGAGAAGACTGGGGGGTTCAGCCTGATGAACCAAACTACTCAGTAATCTCCTCCATGAAGACTGGGGGGGTCAGCCTGATGAACCAAACTACTCAGTAATCTCCTCCATGAAGACTGGGGGTCAGCCTGATGAACCAAACTACCCAGTAATCTCCTCCATGAAGACTGGGGGGGTCAGCCTGATGAACCAAACTACTCAGTAATCTCCTCCATGAAGACTAGGGGTCAGCCTGATGAACCAAACTACTCAGTAATCTCCTCCATGGAGACTGGGGGTCAGCCTGATGAACCAAACTACTCAGTAATCTCCTCCATGAAGACTAGGGGTCAGCCTGATGAACCAAACTACTCAGTAATCTCCTCCATGAAGACTGGGGGTCAGCCTGATGAACCAAACTACTCAGTAATCTCCTCCATGAAGACGGGGTTCAGCCTGATCAACCAAACTACTCAGTAATCTCCTCCAGAGGCTGGGGATCAGCCTGATGAACCAAACTACTCAGTAATCTCCTCCATGAAGACTGGGGGTTCAGCCTGATCAACCAAACTGCTCGGTAATCTCCTCCCATGAAGACTGGGGTTCAGCCTGATCAACCAAACTACTCAGTAATCTCCTCCATGAAGACTGGGGGTCAGCCTGATCAACCAAACTACTCAGTAATCTCCTCCATGAAGACTGGGGTCAGCCTGATGAACCAAACTACTCAGTAATCTCAGCTCCATGAAGACTGGGGGTCAGCCTGATGAACCAAACTACTCAGTAATCTCCTCCATGAAGACTGGGGGTCAGCCTGATGAACCAAACTACTCAGTAATCTCCTCCATGAAGACTGGGGGTTCAGCCTGATCAACCAAAGTCCTCAGTAATCTCCTCTATGAAGACTGGGGGTCAGCCTGATGAACCAAACTACTCAGTAATCTCCTCCATGAAGACTGGGGATCAGCCTGATGAACCAAACTACTCAGTAATCTCCTCCATGAAGACTGGGGGTCAGCCTGATGAACCAAACTACCTCAGTAATCTCCTCCCATGGAGACTGGGGGTTCAGCCTGATGAACCAAACTACTCAGTAATCTCCTCCATGAAGACTGGGGTCAGCCTGATGAACCAAACTACTCAGTAATCTCCTCCATGAAGACTGGGGGTCAGCCTGATGAACCAAACTACTCAGTAATCTCCTCCATGGAGACTGGGGGTCAGCCTGATGAACCAAACTACTCAGTAATCTCCTCCATGAAGACTGGGGTCAGCCTGATGAACCAAACTACTCAGTAATCTCCTCCATGAAGACTGGGGTCAGCCTGATGAACCAAACTACTCAGTAATCTCCTCCATGAAGACTGGGGGTCAGCCTGATGAACCAAACTACTCAGTAATCTCCTCCCATGGAGACTGGGGGGTCAGCCTGATGAACCAAACTACTCAGTAATCTCCTCCATGAAGACTGGGGATCAGCCTGATGAACCAAACTACTCAGTAATCTCCTCCATGAAGACTGGGGGTCAGCCTGATGAGCCAAACTACTCAGTAATCTCCTCCATGGAGACTGGGGGTCAGCCTGATGAACCAAACTACTCAGTAATCTCCTCCCATATAGACCGGGGGTCAGCCTGATGAACCAAACTACTCAGTAATCTCCTCCATGGAGACTGGGGGGTCAGCCTGATGAACCAAACTACTCAGTAATCCCCTCCATGAAGACTGGGGGTCGGCCTGATGACCAAACTACTCAGTAATCTCCTCCATGAAGACTGGGGGATCAGCCTGATGAACCAAACTACTCAGTAATCTCCTCCATGAAGACTGGGGGATCAGCCTGATGAACCAAACTACTCAGTAATCTCCTCCATGAAGACTGGGGGGTCAGCCTGATGAACCAAACTACTCAGTAATCTCCTCCATGAAGACTGGGGTTCAGCCTGATCAACCAAACTACTCAGTAATCTCCTCCATGAAGACTGGGGGTCAGCCTGATGAACCAAACTGCCTCAGTAATCTCCTCCCATGAAGACTGGGGTTCAGCCTGATGAACCAAACTACTCAGTAATCTCCTCCATGGAGACTGGGGGATCAGCCTGATGAACCAAACTACTCAGTAATCTCCTCCATGAAGACTGGGGTTCAGCCTGATCAACCAAACTACTCAGTAATCTCCTCCATGAAGACTGGGGGTTCAGCCTGATGAACCAAACTACTCAGTAATCTCTTCCATGAAGACTGGGGGTCAGCCTGATGAACCAAACTACTCAGTAATCTCCTCCATGAAGACTGGGGGGTCAGCCTGATGAACCAAACTACTCAGTAATCTCCTCCATGAAGACTGGGGGGTCATTCTGATGAACCAAACTACTCAGTAATCTCCTCCATGAAGACTGTGGGTCAGCCTGATCAACCAAACTACTCAGTAATCTCCTTCATATAGCCAAACTCACACACTCACATGCACACACACATTTAAACAAAACAACTATCGTTATTTTTTTTGTGATGGCTGATCAATTAATTTATACATTTATAATTAGTAGGTTTTGTTATCTGTTTTAACAAACCTTTTTTATTTTTGTACTTATGTATTGTATATAGTTTTTTTGTGATGTGGTTTTCATGTACACTGAGGGAAAAAAGTATTTGATACCCTGCTGATTTTGTACGTTTGCCCACTGACAAAGAAATTATCAGTCTATAATTTTAATGGTAGGTTTATTTGAACAGTGAGAGACAGAATAACAACAAAAAAATCCAGAAAAACGCATGTCAAAAATGTTATAAATTGATTTGCATTTTAATGAGGGAAATAAGTATTTGACCCCTCTGCAAAACATGACTTAGTACTTGGTGGCAAAACCCTTGTTGGCAATCACAGAGGTCAGACGTTTCTTGTAGTTGGCCACCAGGTTTGCACACATCTCAGGAGGGATTTTGTCCCACTCCTCTTTGCAGATCTTCTCCAAGTCATTAAGGTTTCGAGGCTGACGTTGGCAACTCAAACCTTCAGCTCCTCTCCACATATTTTCTATGGGATTAAGGTCTGGAGACTGGCTAGGCCACTCCAGGACCTTAATGTGCTTCTTCTTGAGCCACTCCTTTGTTGCCTTGGCCGTGTGTTTTGGGTCATTGTAATGCTGGAATACCCATCCACAACCCATTTTCAATGCCCTGGCTGAGGGAAGGAGGTTCTCACCCAAGATTTGACGGTACATGGCCCCGTCCATCGTCCCTTTGATGCGGTGAAGTTGTCCTGTCCCCTTAGCAGAAAAACACCCCAAAGCATAATGTTTCCACCTCCATGTTTGACGGTGGGGGGATGGTATTCTTGGGGTCATAGGCAGCATTCCTCCTCCTCCAAACATGGCGAGTTGAGTTGATACCAAAGAGCTCGATTTTGGTCTCATCTGACCACAACACTTTCACCCAGTTCTCCCTCTGAATCATTCAGATGTTCATTGGCAAACTTCAGACGGGTATGTATGTGCTTTCTTGAGCAGGGGGACCTTGGGCGCTGCAGGATTTCAGTCCTTCACGGCGTAGTGTGTTACCAATTGTTTTCTTGATGACTGTGATCCCAGCTGCCTTGAGATCATTGACAAGATCCTCCTGTGTAGTTCTGGGCTGATTCCTCACCATTCTCATGATCATTGCAACTCCACGAGGTGAGATCTTGCATGGAGCCCCAGGCCGAGGGAGATTGACAGTTCTTTTGTGTTTCTTCCATTTGCGAATAATCGCACCAACTGTTGTCACCTTCTCACCAAGCTGCTTGGCAATGGTCTTGTAGCCCATTCCAGCCTTGTGTAGGTCTACAATCTTGTCCCTGACATCATTGGAGAGCTCTTTGGTCTTGGCCATGGTGAAGAGTTTGGAATCTGATTGATTGATTGCTTCTGTGGACAGGTGTCTTTTATACAGGTAACAAGCTGAGATTAGGAGCACTCCTTTAAGAGTGTGCTCCCTAATCTCAGCTCGTCACCTGTATAAAAGACACCTGGAACCAGAAATCTTTCTGATTGAGAGGGGGTCAAATACTTATTTCCCTCATTAAAATGCAAATCAATTTATAACATTTCTGACATGCGTTTTTCTGGATGTTTTTGTTGTTATTCTGTCTCTCACTGTTCAAATAAACCTACCATTAAAATTATAGACTGATCTTTTCTTTGTCAGTGGGCAAACGTACAAAATCAGCAGGGTATCAAATACTTTTTTCCCTCACTGTAGCTAAAATTGCCCCTTTCCTAAATTAGCCATGGATGGAGATAGGGATTTTGACTTTTGGTTTTACTTAATTCTCTGCACTGGCCAATGTTTATAATGGCGATTCTGATCCAACCATAAATTCATACATTGTGCCTCTAACCTGAGAGGATGGAAGTTCAATATGTAGCTAGATGTAGTAGGCTAATGTTAACTAGCTGGCTAATGAAAGGAAGTTAGGCTAGGGAGTAAGCATTTTAGCCAGGAAGTTCAATATGTAGATACACACACGCACACATAAATCTGAACCATTGACATGCACATCATATTTAGCTTACGTTGATTGGACTAAATCGTTTTTGGTATCTTTTAGTTGTCAGTCACTGTATTAGACTAAGCACAGGTGATTAGATTATCAAATCAAATCAAATGTTATTGGCCACATGCACCGAATACAACAGGTGCAGACATTATAGTGAAATGCTTACTTACAGCCCTTAACCAACAGTGCATTAATTTTTTTATAAAAAAGTAAAATAAAACAACAAAAAAGTGTTGAGAAAAAAAGAGCAGAAGTAAAATAAAATAACAGTAGGGAGGCTATATATACAGGGGGGTACCGGTGCAGAGTCAATGTGCGGGGGCACCGGCTAGTTGAGGTAGTTGAAGTAATATGTACATGTGGGTAGAGTTAAAGTGACTATGCATAAATAATTAACAGAGTAGCAGCAGCGTAAAAAGGATGGGGTGGGGGGGGCAGTGCAAATAGTCCGGGTAGCCATGATTAGCTGTTCAGGAGTCTTATGGCTTGAGGGTAGAAGCTGTTGAGAAGTCTTTTGGACCTAGAGAAGTCTTTTGGACCTAGATGTTGAAATGTTGAAGTTGAAATGGTGCTGGAATAGTGGAGGCAGCTCCTGTTTTCTTTGCGACTTGCGGTAACTCTCCGGTGTTCTAAATCAATAGTTGTTTAGTAGTCTGGAAAATGTCAGAAATATGAAACTTGCTTGACCATGCTGTGGGTCATGTAACTGTTTGTTACATGCAATATGCCTTGTGGACTTCACCGGACAGATGTTGGGGGTACACATGTACATGTTTTTTTGCTCTCCGGTTTTGTGACGAAACAAAGGTGTGGTTGAGTTTATTCTGCCACTGTGTCTTCTTATTGTCTCGGCCTTAGGTTTATTTATCACGGTGTCAAGGCACATGAACTAACAGGTTATAGAGCAAACAACGCAATTATCACAACAGATAGGTTATAATATGGCGTTTTGAAGGGGGGACTTGGATTCCACAGTTATTTTACCCATGCACTGCTACTGGTCAGGGCTAGTTAGTTTTAAGCCCAACGGCAGGCTCAGACTACCAAAGTTTTCATCATTGAAAGAGAGTTCAAAAGACTCTGCATTTCGTGCAGACATGGCAGGTTATTTTAAGTATGATGGAATGTTAGTCCTCAGTCTGTGAATAGGCTACTTAAGCTTCGTGTCAAAGACGGAGACCGACAGTTAAATGCAGTGTCCACTTTTCCCCAGTATCAATAAATGATCCACAAAGTCTGGGTCCAGCCCTGAAACTTCATGGGCTCAAATGAGGATCTATTTTAAAAGGAACAAGCTAAGCCAGCTGAAACCTAAAAGCCATGACAACATCACATTTAAGATCAGGTTGAATTATTCACACTTCCATAATGCATTAAGAAGCCAGGCCAAATGTTTTCAACTCTTTCAAACTGACATTTTAAACTGTCATTTTTAAATGTTAACCCAATCCACTGCCTGGGGAATATACATCTAAAATACACTTTGGATAGTGTTTTTGGATAGTGTGTGACATGGCATTTCATTTGACACTGACAATACACAATCTACTGTAATTTACATTTAACATTTAAGTCACTTAGCAGATGCTCTTATCCAGAGCGACTTACAAATTGGTGATGTATCTGGCAATCTGCTTTCATATCCCGTTGTCCACATACAACCCGCTTTTTAAACAATATGGATGCAACCCTGGGTAGCTAGCCATTGTTTAGCCACCATATAGAAGCTGATTGGCTGAATACATTTACATTTTAGTCATTTAACAGACGCTCTTATCCAGAGCAACTTACAGTTAGTGAATACATATATATATATATTTTTTATACTGGCCCCCCGTGGGAATCGAACCCACAACCCTGGCGTTGCAAACGCCATTCTCTATCAACTGAGCTACATCCCTGCCGGCCATTCCCTCCCCTACCCTGGACGACACTGGGCCAATTATGCGCCGCCCATGAGTCTCCCGCGACAGAGCCTGGATTCGAACCAGGATCTCTAGTGGCACAGTTAGCACTGCGATGCAGTGCCTTAGACCACTGCGCCACTCAGGAGTGGGGCACGAGGTGGTTAGAGTTGTCAACAAAATCAGCATGACAGAAATATGATGCCATGTTTTTGAACTACAGGTAAAGATAAAGAAGATAAAGCGATCTGTGCATTTGAACAAATAAATACACCTACAGTGCCTTCGGAAAGAATTCAGACCTCTTGACATTTTCCACATTTTGTTACGTTACAGCCTTATTCTAAAATTGATTAAATAAATAAAAAATCCTCAGCAATCTACACACAATACCCCAAAATGACAAAGAAAAAACGTGTTTGTAGCAATTTTTGAAAATGTATTTAAAAAATATATATATATATTCAGACCCTTTGCTATGAGACTCGAAATTGAGCTCAGGTGCATCTTGTTTCCATTGATCATCCTTGAGATGTTTCTACAACTTGATTGGAGTCCACCTGTGGTAAATTCAATGAATTGGATATGATTTGGAAAGGCACACACGCCTGTCTATATAAGGTCCCACCGTTGACAGTTTATGTCAGAGCAAAAACCAAGTCATGAGGTCGAAGGAATTGTCCGTAGAGCTTCTAAACAGGATTGTGTCGAGGCACAGATCTGGGGAAGGGTACCAAAAAATTTCTGCAGCATTGAAGGTCCCCAAGAACACAGTGGCCTCCATCATTCTTAAATGGAAGAATGAGTAATCGGGGGAGAAGGGCCTTGGTCAGGGAGGTGACCAAGAACCCAATGGTCACTCTGACAGAGCTCCAGAGTTCCTCTGTGGAGCTGGTACAACCTTCCAGAAGGACAACCATCTCTGCAGCACTCCACCAATCAGGCCTTTATGGTAGAGTGGCCAGATGGAAGCCACTCCTCAGTAAAATGTGCGTGACAGCCTGCTTGGAGTTTGCCAAAAAGCACCTAAAGACACAAGATTCTCTGGTCTGATGAAACCAAGATTAAACTCTTTGGTCTGAATGCTAAGCGTCACCTCTGGAGGAAACCTGGCACCATCCCTATGGTGAAGTATGACGTTGGCAGCATCATGCTGTGGGGATGTTTTCAGCGGCAGAGACTGGGAGACCAGTCAGGATTGAGGCAAAATGAACGGAGCAAAGTACAGAGAGATCCTTGATGAAAACCTGCTCCAGAGCGCTCAGGATCTCAGACTGGGGGCGACGACCCTAAGCACACAGCCAAGACAACGCAGGAGTGGCTTCGGGACAAGTCTCAATGTCCTTGAGTGGCCCAGCCAGAGCCCGGACTTGAACCCGATCAAACATCTCTGGAGAAACCTGAAAATAGCTGTGCAGCAACGCTCCAACCAACCTGACAGAGCTTGAGAGGATCTGCAGAGAAGAATGGGAGAAACTCCCCAAATACAGGTGTGCCAAGCTTGTAGCGTCATACCCAAGAAGACTCAAGGCTGTAATCGCTGCCAAAGGTGCTTCAACAAAGTAATGAGTAAAGGGTCTGAATACTTATGTGAATGTGATATTTCTGTTTTTTAATTTTTTTATAAATTAGCAAACATTTCTAAAACCCTGTGTTTGCATTGTCATTATGGGGTATTGTGTGTAGATTGATGAGGGGAAAAAAATGATTTATTCAATTTTAGAACAAGGCTGTAACGTGACAAAACGTGGAAAAAGTCAAGGGGTCTGTATTTCATTTTTGCATGTCAAAAACCGACCACTGCTGCACATGCTACCACCGTTTTGAACAGATTAGATTATACTATTTAGAACGAGCAGTCAGCTCACAGAAGAAAGAGTGCACCTGGATAGCTAGCTAACACAATGTCACAAACCATGATGCGCTAGCTGGTTAACTTTCATTCTGAAATAACTTCATATTTCTGAGTTAGTCAGATATTAGTTTAGAATGACTTGAAATTGGAAAGGGAGCTAACTAGCTAGCAAGCTACCAGCTAGCTCTAGCTAGCAAGCTGCTTATCAAAAGGTAGATGGCTAACTGGTTAATTTCACAAAATAATTGACCAAACTATTTCGAAATGTTTCTGTAACTGGCTAATTCCTTTGAACATGTCGTTGTGATACACCCGGTTTTATGCTGTTTTAGTCCAAACATGTCGCCATGTCACCTACTGTAGAACCTTATAAACAACATCGGGGGAAACAACTTTAGGAGACGGTCCTGGCGCTTGCTGGACTTTCTTGGGCGCACTGACGCCTTCTTCACAACAATTGAACCTCTCTCCTTGAAGTTCTTGATGATCCGATAAATGGTTGATTAAGGTGCAATCTTACTAGCAGCAATATCCTTGCCTGTGAAGCCCTTTTTGTGCAAAGCAATGATGACGGCACGTGTTTTCTTGCAGGTAACCATGGTTAACAGAGGAAGAACAATGATTTCAAGCACCACCCTCATTTTAAAGCTTCCAGTCTGTTATGCTAACTCAATCAGCATGACAGAGTGATCTCCAGCCTTGTCCTCGTCAACACTCTCACCTGTGTTAACGAGAGAATCACTGACAAGATGGCAGCTGGTCCTTTTGTGGCAGGGCTGAAATGCAGTGGAAATGTTTTTTGGGGATTAAGTTCATTTTCATGGCAAAGAGGGACTTTGCAATTAATTGCAATTCATCTGATTACTCTTCATGACATTCTGGAGTATATGCAAATTGCCATCATTAAAACTGAGGCAGCAGACTTTGTGAAAATTAGTATTTGTGTCATTCTCAAAACTTTTGACCACGACTGTACTGAAATCATAGAAATTCAAGTCAGGTTCCAAGTCCTTTCTATAGATTATATTTCTATAATATTCTAGCAGCCATCTTGGGATCGTTCTGGGATCAATCCGGGACCCAAAAGAAAAGGAAAACAAACAAACAGAAAGAAAGAAAGAAACCGGCCCTGCCTCTATTACCCACGAGGCATTGTGATTGATTGTAGTATTTAACAGCGCTTCTAGCTGTTCTTCTGATCTTCTGTTCATTTGTGAGAGACTTAAGTCTCGATCTGCTCCCCCACTCACCTTAACAACCCCTCGTGCTGTCTGTCTCATATAAAAGATAAGATCTGCTCCCCCACTCACCTTAACAACCCCTCGTGCTGTATGTCTCATATAAAAGATAAGATCTGCTCCCCCACTCACCTTAACAACCCCTCGTGCTGTATGTCTCATATAAAAGATAAGAGCCGCTCCGCTACTGAAAACGACCTCCCATTATCACACATTGGGGATACGATCCAAATGGTACCCTATTCCCCCCACAGAGCCCTGGTCAAACGTAGTGCACTATATAAGGAATAGGGTGCCATGGGAGAGAAAGAGGAAAGAGGTGTCTCCGGGTATTTTCCAACCTGTAAACATTTAGTGAAATTTGATGTGAGCGGGAGGTGAGCTGTCATTTCTCAAATGTGTGTGCAGATCGCTGTACACTCCTGACCACGCACTGACACAAGTATTTCCGGGATTGTACACTCCTGATTACGCATTAACAAGGATTTCTGGGATCGTACACTCACGATTATTGTTGCATTAACGTAATCTGACATTTTCGGGTCTGTAAACTGCGAGACTACCAGAGCCAGCCAGTGACGAGCTCCGGGGGGCTCCAAGCTTGGGAAGTATGTAGCCAGTCCGGCAGCCCATGGCCCAGCTCACCCAGACAGTCCCTGTCAGCTACGCCATCAGCTCGTAGCTCAGAGGTAACCGGTATGGATTTTTGAATGTAATCGTTATTTCAGAGACGTGTTGTCTATTATAGTTTCAAAGCATATAATGTGTGTCTGCCAGCCTGGTCCCAGATCTGTCGTCTTGCCAACTACTATAGTCATTGTTATGCCAAGCATGTTTGACAATGATCAAAAGATATGGCAAGATGGGCACAAACAAGATCTGGGAACCGGCTATTTATCTCTTGGTATTGTTTCTCAAGGTGACTATGTTGAGGTCATTATGACAATGAGAAGCCTGGTGTATGCTGTTTGTGTGTGCTTCACTCATAAACTCCTCCTCTGGATGAGTTCAACGAGGGGCCCTTTCCCATCAAGGAGGTGACCTCTGGATGAGTTCAACGAGGGGCCCTTTCCCATCAAGGAGGTGACCTCTGGATGAGTTCAACGAGGGGCCCTTTCCCATCAAGGAGGTGACCTCTGGATGAGTTCAACGAGGGGCCCTTTCCCATCAAGGAGGTGACCTCTGGATGAGTTCAACGAGGGGCCCTTTCCCATCAAGGAGGTGACCTCTGGATGAGTTCAACGAGGGGCCCTTTCCCATCAAGGAGGTGACCTCTGGATGAGTTCAACGAGGGGCCCTTTCCCATCAAGTAGGTGACCTCTGGATGAGTTCAACGAGGGGCCCTTTCCCATCAAGGAGGTGACCTCTGGATGAGTTCAACGAGGGGCCCTTTCCCATCAAGGAGGTGACCTCTGGATGAGTTCAACGAGGGGCCCATTCCCATCAAGGAGGTGACCTCTGGATGAGTTCAACAAGGGGCCCATTCCCATCAAAGAGGTGACCTCTGGATGAGTTCAACGAGAGGCCCTTTCCCATCAAGGAGGTGACCTCTGGATGAGTTCAACGAGGGGCCCATTCCCATCAAGGGGGTGACCTCTGGATGAGTTCTACGAGGGGCCCCATCCCATCAAGGAGGTGACCTTTGCTCACCTCAATGACAACATCAAGGAGCCCTTCCTGGCCAAGATGTGCATCGAGTTGGAGGAGATCTTCACGTCCTGGGGAGGGTAGCCACTGTAGGTCAACGGCCCAGCGCTGTAGCCATGAAGTGCTTTGAAAGGCTGGTCATGGCTCACATCAACACCATTATCCCAGAAACCCTAGACCCACTCCAATTTGCATACCACCCCAACAGATCCACAGATGATACAATCTCTATTGCACTCCACACTGCCCTTTCCCACCTGGACAAGAGGAACACCTACGTGAGAATGCTATTAATTGACTACAGCTCAGCGTTCAACACCATAGTGCCCTCAAAGCTCATCACTAAGCTAAGGACCCTCAGACTAAACACCTCCCTCTGCAACTGGATCCTGGACTTCCTGACAGGCCGCCCCCAGGTGGTAAGGGTAGGTAACAACACATCTGCCACGCTGATCCTCAACATGGGGGTCCCTCAGGGTTGCATGCTCAGTCCCCTCCTGTACTCCCTGTTCACCCATGACTGCATGGCCAGGCACGACTCCAACACCATCATTAAGTTTCCAGACGACACAACAGTGGTAGGCCTGATCACCGACAACGATGAGACAGCCTAAAGGGTGGAGGTCAGAGACCTGGCCGTGTGGTGCCAGTATAACAACCTCTCCCTCAACGTGACCAAGACAAAGGAGATTATTTTGGACTACAGGAAAAGGAGGACCGAGCACGCCTCCATTCTCATCAACGGGGCTAACTTTTTCAAACAGAAACACGCCTCCATTCTCATCAACGGGGCTAACTTTTTCAAACAGAAATGTGCATCCTGTAGCACTAACTCCAAAAAGTTTTGGGACACTGTAAAGTCCATGGAGAATAAGAGCACTTCCTCCCAGTTGCCCACTGCACTGAGGCTAGGAAACACTATCACCACCGATAAATCTACAATAATCGAGAATTTCAACAAGCATTTTGCTACGGCTGTCCATGCTTTCCACCTGGCTACCACTACCCCGGCCACCAACTCTGCACCCTCTGCTGCAACTTGCCCATGCCCCCCCAGCTTCTCCTTCACACAAATTAAGACAGCTGATGTTCTGAAAGAGCTGCAAAATCTGGACCCCTGCAAATCAGCTGAGCTAGACAATCTGGACCCTTTCTTTCTAGAACTAGCCGCTGAAATTGTCGCTACCCCTATTACCAGCCTGTTCAACCTCTCTTTCGTAACGTCTGAGATCCCCAGAGATTGGAAAGCTGCCGCGGTCATCCCCCTCTTCAAAGGGGGTGACACTCTAGATCCAAACTGTTACAGACCTATATCCATCCTGCCCTGCCTTTCGAAAGTATTTGAAAGCCAAGTTAACAAACAGATCACCGACCATTTCGAATCCCACCGTACCTTCTCCGCTATGCAATCCGGTTTCCGAGCTGGTCATGGGTGCACTTCAGCCACGCTCAAGGTCCTAAACGATATTATAACCGCGATCGATAATAGACAGTACTGTGCAGCCGTCTTCATCGACCTGGCCAAGGCTTTCGACTCTGTCAACCACCGCATTCTTATTGGCAGACTAAATAGCCTTGGTTTCTCAAATGACTGCCTCGCCTGGTTCACCAACTACTTCTCAGATAGAGTTCAATGTGTCAAATCGGAGGGCCTGTTGTCTGGACCTATGGCAGTCTCTATGGGGGTGCCACAGGGTTCAATTCTTGGGCCGACTCTTTTCTCTGTGTATATCAATGATGTCGCCCTTGCCGCTGGTGACTCTCAGATCCACCTCTACGCAGACGACACCATTTTGTATACATCTGGCCCTTCATTGGACACTGTGTTAACAAACCTCCAAACGAGCTTCAATGCCATACAACACTCCTTCAGTAGCCTCCAACTGGTCTTAAACACTAGTAAAACTAAATGCATGCTCTTCAATCGAACGCTGCTGGCACCCGCCCACCCGACTAGAATCACTACTCTCGAAGGGTCTGACCTAGAGTATGTGGACAACTACAAATACCTAGGTGTCTGGTTAGACTGTAAACTCTCCTTCCAGACTCACATTAAGAATCTCCAATCCAAAGTTAAATCTAGAATTGGCTTCCTATTTCACAACAAAGCCTCCTTCACTCATGCTGCCAAACATGCCCTCGTAAAACTGACTATCCTACCGATCATTGACTTCGGCGATGTCATTTACAAAATAGCCTCCAACACTCTACTCAGCAAATTGGATGTAGTCTATCACAGTGCCATCCGTTTTGTCTCCAAAGCCCCATACACTACCCACCACTGTGACCTGTACGCTCTTGTTGGCTGGTCCTCACTATATGTTCGTCGTCAAACCCACTGGCTCCAGGCCATCTATAAATCACTGCTAGGCAAATCCCCGCCTTATCTTAGCTCATTGGTCACCATAGCAGCACCCACCCGTAGTCTGCGCTCCAGCAGGTATATCTCACTGGTCATCCCCAAAGCCAACACCTCCTTTGGCCGCCATTCCTTCCAGTTCTTTGCTGCCAATGACTGGAATGAATTGCAAAAATCTCTGAAGCTGGAGACACTTATCTCCCTCACTAACTTTAAGCATCAGTTGTCAGAGCAGCTTACCGATCACTGCACCTGTACACAGCCCATCTGAAATTAGCCCACCCAACTACCTCATCCCTATATTGTTATTTATTTTGCTATTTTGCACCCCAGTATCTCTATTTGCACATCATCTCTTGCACATCTAGCAATCCAGTGTTAATACTAATTATTTTGCACTATAGCCTATTTATTGCCTTACCTCCATAACTTGCTACATTTGCACACACTGTATATAGATTTTCTGTTGTATTTTTTGACTTTATGTATTTTTACCCCATATGTAACTCTTTGTTGTTTTTATCGCACTGCTTTACATTACATTTTAGTCATTTAGCAGACGCTCTTATCCAGAGCGACTTACAGGAGCAATTAGGGTTAAGTGCCTTGCTCAAGGGCACATCGACAGATTTTTCACCTAGTCGGCTCAGGGATTAGAACCAGCGACCTTTCAGTTACTGGCACAACGCTCTTAACCCCTAAGCTACCTGCCGCCCCAGGCTTTATCTTGGCCAGGTCGCAGTTGTAAATGAGAACTTGTTCTCAACTGGCTTACCTGGTTAAATAAAGGTGAAATAAAAAAATAAAAAATAAAAATAAAAAGTGGAGCAGGTTGAGAGCTTCAAGTTCCTTGGTGTCCACATCACCAACAAACTATCATGGTCCAAACACACCAAGACAGTCGTGAAGAGGGCATGACAAAGCCTATTCCCCCTCAGGAGACTGAAAATATTTGGCATGAGTCCTCAGATCCTCAAAAAGTTATACAGCTGCACCATCGAGAGCATCCTGACTGGTTGCATCACTGCCTGGTATGGCAACTGCTCGGCCTCCGACCGGAAGGCACTACAGAGGGTAGTGCGTACGGCCCAGTACATCACTGGGGCCAAACTTCCTGCCATCCAGGACCTCTATACCAGGCGGTGTCAGAGGAAGGCCCTAAAAATGGTCATAGACTGTTCTCTCTGCTACCACACTGGAAGCAGTACCGGAGTGCCAAGTCTAGGTCCAAAAGGCTTCTTAACAGCTTCTACCCCCAAGCCATAAGACTCCTGAACAGCTAATCAAATGGCTACCCTGACTATTTGCATTGTCCTCCCCCCAACCCACCTCCTCTTTTACGCTGCTGCTACTCTCTATTTATTATCTATGCACAGTCACTTTAACTCTACCTACATGTGCATATTACCTCAATTACCTTGACTAACCGGTGCCCCCGCACATTGACTCTGTACCGGTACCCCCTGTATATAGCCTCCCTACTGTTATTACATCGACTAACACATTGCCTCTGTACCGGTACCCCCTGTATATAGCCTCCCTACTGTTATTACATCGACTAACACATTGCCTCTGTACCGGTACCCCCCTGTACATAGCCTCGCTACTGTTATTTTACTGCTGCTCTTTAATTATTATTTTATATATATTTTTATTTACACTTATTTTTCTTACAACTGCATTGTTGATTACGGGCTTGTAAGTAAGCATTTCACTGTAAGGTCTACACCTGTTGTATTCGGCGCATGTGACAAATAACATTTGATTTGATTTGATTCAAGACCCCTATTACAGGGGTCGCCCCCCGTACCCCCCCTACTGCCCCCTTCCATCCTAACGAGCCCTCTTGCAGACAGGGACAGAGAGAGGGACAGAGACAGAGAGAGGGACAGGGACAGAGAGAGGGACAGGGACAGAGAGAGGGACAGGGACAGAGAGAGGGACAGGGACAGAGACAGAGAGAGGGACAGAGACAGAGAGAGGAACAGGGACAGAGAGAGAAACAGGGACAGAGAGAGAAACAGGGACAGAGAGAGGAACAGGGACAGAGAGAAGAACAGAGACAGAGAGAGAGACAGAGACAGAGACAGAGAGAGGGACAGGGACAGAGAGAGGGACAGGGACAGAGAGAGGGACAGAGACAGAGAGAGGAACAGGGACAGAGAGAGGGACAGAGAGAGGGACAGAGACAGAGAGAGGGACAGGGACAGAGAGAGGGACAGGGACAGAGACAGAGACAGGGACAGAGAGAGGGACAGGGACAGAGAGAGGGACAGGGACAGAGAGAGGGACAGAGACAGAGAGAGGGACAGGGACAGAGAGAGGGACAGAGACAGAGAGAGGGACAGGGACAGAGAGAGGGACAGGGACAGAGAGAGGGACAGGGACAGAGAGAGGAACAGGGACAGAGAGAGGGACAGATATTTAGGAGGGTGCCGGCGGGATGACATTGCCAGCAGTAAGATTTGAGTTACATTTCCAAACAGACAAAGGCTGTAGTTTTGAAATGATATGTCACTTTCTATTTTCAGACAAAAAAAAAAACATTTTGTCAGAAATGTCAGGACCCAAAAAAACAACCGGTCGGAGTTGAACAAGTTAACACGTGTTTTTGTTCTGAATGTATAACGTGAAAGTGAAATTGGATGTTTTGAAAAAGTAGCATTGTACAGTAACGGTATCTTTTGTAAACCAGCCTAAAGATTGTTTTAGTGTAGCCTACTGCAGCTGGGGTAGCAAATTAGCAATAATATTAGCTCGCATTTTCCAGCTAGCATTTTTATCACCTAGTACACACACCCTGCAGTGCACGTTGTCAGGAAACCTGAGAGACGCTGTTCCCAGGTACGTTTTCCTGAATACTCAACCCGATCACGCCGGGTTTCCAGACCCGTTCATGTCGTCTGAACACCAACCCGTTAGTTTCCCAACGTTCACGCAGGGTGTGCCAAAGCCGTGTATGAGTTATACGCCATTGATAACTCCCGAAAACTGTTCGTTTTGCGGGAAAGTGATCTGGAATTTTCCACCCAGAAATCTGTCTTTAAATGCAGTCTTAGGTTGGGGCTTAAAACATGTTAATTGCAGTCATTTAGGTTAAAGAGCTCTGCCTAAATGGAGAGAGCCAGGGAAATATACCCTGGACTTGTATTCAGCTTTATTTTTTCATATCTGGTTATTTTCTTACCGGGTAATTTCTTTAAATGCAGATACAACTGATCTCAAGTCAGTCCATACATCACTACATGTATAACTGATCTCAAGTCAGTCCATACATCACTACATTTATAACTGATCTCAAGTCAGTCCATACACCACTACATTTATAACTGATCTCAAGTCAGTCCATACACTTATTTTTATTTTACTATACTTTACCTACAGTTACTTTATTAAACTATTAGTGGATAGACGTGACCTTAAGTATAGAAATTAGATTTACAGTTTTTTAGATAAAATAAAATGTAAAACAATGTAAGTATTACCTTGAGAACGCATAATCAAGGCCATCCTCCTGTGAATAGAAAGGGAACAAATACAACCCCATGAGACTAAATGTACTATAATAATAATAATAATAATAATAATAATAATAATAATAATAATAATAAGCCATTTAGCAGATGCTTTTATCCAAAGCGACTTACAGTCATGTGCGCATACATTTTTACGTATGGGTGGTCCCGGGGATCGAACCCACTACCCTGGGCGTTACAAGCGCCGTGCTCTACCAATTGAGCTACAGAGGACCACCACTATAGTATGTATCAATACAACCCCATGATACTAAATGTACTATAGTATGTATCAATGTGCAGGCAATATAACTTACAAACTGTAACATTGGAATAACAAAATACGGTACCAGTATTAATTCTACTGTGTACACCTCCTCAGTGCAACATATTGTGAAATAGCTTCACCAACACAGCTTCAATCAAATAGTGCAGTGATGTTTTTTTTTGATTAAGTGAATTACCAAGAGCTGCAGAGCAGTATTTCAGCTCTACACTGTTTTCAATCTACACTGAGTGTACAAAACATTAAGAACACCTGCTCTTTCCATGACATAGACTGACCAGGTGAATCCAGGTGAAAGCTATGAACCCTTATTGATGTCACTTGTTAAATCCACTTCAATCAGTGTAGATGAAAGGGAGGAGACAGGTTAAATAATAATTTTTAAGTCATGAATTGAGACATGAATTGTGTATGTGTGCCATTCAGAGGGTGAATAGGCAATATAACATATTTAAGTGCCTTTGAACGGGGTATGGTAGTAGGTGCCAGGCGCACCAGTTAGTGTCAAGAACTGCAACGCTGCTGGGTTTTTCACGCTCAATAGTTTCCCGTGTGTATCAACAATGATCTACCACCCAAAGGACATCCAGCCAACTTCACACAACTGTGGGAAGTCAACATGGGCCAGCATCCCCTGTGGAACGCTTTCGACACCTTGTAGAGTCCACGCCCCGACGAATTGAGGCTGTTTTGAGGGAAAAAAGGGGGGAGCATCTCAATATTAGGAAGGTGTTCCTAATGTTTGATACACTCAGTGTATATCTGTATAACAATATTTTAAATCAATATTAGTTTGTCAATAATATTGCACTGGTTTGTGACATACGGTCAAATTTAGAATACTAAAAGAGACATATTTCAGATACATCCTCTGGTTTCTCATATATTTCTCGACATCCCAATCAGTGGAGGAAAAATTTGCATATTCTCTGGTACAGGAATACGTGGTGGAACTTTCAATAAAGAATATTCAATAAAATTGATTGAAAGAGATGTGAAGAGAGAGGGGTAAAGAGAGAGAGAGAGAGACTTTATAATGTAGCTGCGATGGACTAGTTGATGAGATGTGGTTACTCTCATCAAACAGTCGGACGTGTATCGGATGAGTATTTAACATTCAAAGGAAAAGGCTGCCACCTAGTGGTGAGTATATGTCAACACAGCTGCATAACACTCGTGTTTTGGAGTAAGCAGAACATGCACCTAACCACTGATACAGGGTCAGCTATTATTATTTTTTATTTTTTTATATTTTTTATGTCATTTAGCAGACGCTCTTATCCAGAGCGACTTACAGGAGCAATTAGGGTTAAGTGCCTTGCTCAAGGGCACATCGACAGATTTTTCACCTAGTCGGCTCGGGGATTACAACCAGCGACCTTTCGGTTACTGGCACAGTAACTTGATGTTAAGTTTAGGATTTGTGAAGCATAAACTAGTACTTAGGGGTGACCTCTACACCTTAATAATGTTATAGCATATGGACCTTTCAAAAATAACCCCCTTGTCTTAAAGCCTGTAGTAGTGAAGATTATGTTACCCACCTCTATTATAATCGAGGGCATGTCTAATGCGGACAGGGGCGGACTGACCATATGGCATTTCTGGCAAGAGCCAGATGGGCTGGTACATTTGTAGCCTAGTGGGCCTGTCTAACTTGGGTTTGTTGTGCAAAATTATAATTATCTGGTTAATAATGGGGGCCGGTGTATTTGAAATGCCATGGCCGATATTTGGTCCCAGTCCGCCCCTGAATGGCTTCATGTCATTGTCATCCTTTATCTCTAAACAATATCATATTATATAACTAGGCTGGTTAGACCAATCAGAGGCCTGGAACCCAAGGTCGCGACCTACCCAGGAGTCGTGTTTGATTGGTGGTTTCCGGGCAGGTTTGTTGCGGGGCGAGCTGAACGACATGGAGAAGAATGGCCGTCTCAGTTTCTCTTCCTTCTCCAGGGGCTGGTGCTTCTCTGAGTCTAAGACAGAGAGCGACAGGGGGGGAAGGAGTGAGGGAGGGAGGGAGGTTACAGGAGAGAGAGATAGAGAGAAAGGTAGGGAGGGGAGAGGTAGAGATAAAGAGAGAGAGAGAGGTAGAGAGAGAGAAAGAGGCTCATCTTTTGTTGTCCCTTTGACTCTGCGTCACAGGACAGAGTAGATCAATGAAAGCCCATGGGCCATGGCCATCACAGCAGTAGAATTTTAATGACCTGAAACGTTCAACTGTAGTGATCAGGCCAAGTCCCCCGAGGCGTTACTGCACCACTATAGCAGAATCTCAAGCTGTCTCCCCTGAAGCCATGAGCACCGGGAGGACAGCGGAGTAGAGAGTAGCTAAATAACTTACCTCAAGCGCAGTGAGTGTGTCTTACAGAGGGCTCTACGTCTGCACACTCCCTGCCGTGCTAGAGTTGAGCAGCAAAGGCTTCAGTAACAATAGCTGTCAAGGTCATACAGGAAGAGTACCAGGAAGTTGACCTACCTGAGACACAGTGTGTGTTTGTCTTCTCTGTCTGTCCATCGCTGACAGAACACGAGCAGCACGTCCTGGCCTTCTTACTTTTATCTGAGGACAGAGAGGAGAAGTGAAGAGAAGAGAAGAGAAGAGTGTCTGACCTTAAAGGGAAGAATCTCTGCACACTTAGATCAACAGCATTAACAGCATTAATGACCTACCTTCCTGACCTAACGTTAGAGTTAGTACTCACCTTCCTGAGCTAACGTTAGAGTTAGTACTCACCTTCCTGAGCTAACGTTAGAGTTAGTACTCACCTTCCTGAGCTAACGTTAGAGTTAGTACTCACCTTCCTGAGCAATCTCCCACAGGTCCAGAGCTACTTTGAAGGCCTGGGCTACTGTTAGCGTCACAGCCTGAGCCTGTCAATGACAGATCACACAACCTCAGAGAATAACACACTCTGATTGGCTACATCTTCACACAACCTCAGAGAATAACACACTCTGATTGGCTACATCTTCACACAACCTCAGGGAATAACACACTCTGATTGGCTACATCTTCACACAACCTCAGGGAATGACACATGGCTCTGAACTATATCTTCAGAGCGGTGTCTACCATAGTTAAACTGTCCCTGATTCAGAGCGGTGTCTACCATAGTTAAACTGGCCCTGATTCAGAGCGGTGTCTACCATAGTTAAACTGTCCCTGATTCAGAGCGGTGTCTACCATAGTTAAACTGTCCCTGATTCATCCTCTGTAGCTCAGCTGGTAGAGCACGGCGCTTGTAACGCCAAGGTAGTGGGTTCGATCCCCGGGACCACCCATACACAAAAAAATAATAATGTATGCACGCATGACTGTAAGTCGCTTTGGATAAAAGCATCTGCTAAATGGCATATTATTATTATATTATTATTCAGAGCGGTGTCTACCATAGTTAAACTGTCCCTGATTCAGAGCGGTGTCTACCATAGTTAAACTGTCCCTGATTCAGAGCGGTGTCTACCATAGTTAAACTGGCCCATACTGTAAGAGTTTAAGCAAATATACAGTAAACATGATCATACATGCACTACCCACTGTTACCACAAGATGGGGCCACACATCAGCATTTTTACTGCAGTCTACATCTAAAGAAAGGGAGGTTGGTCTTCTATTGAAAAAACTGGTGTCTTATGAAGTCATGTGAATAAACTTCTTAATTTATTCAAGGTCTTATTTCTGATATTCAGTGTCTAGGATCATTACTATCAAACAGAACATTTAAATGATGACAGTAAGATGAGTGTCTTTTGAAAATATAAACTGTTGCTCACTTACGATTTTCTTCTTGTGGCAGAGGAAGGCGTGGCACTCAAGTGTCTCGTTGAACTGACTCTGGGAAACGTAGGCAAACACCTTGTCCTGAGTTTTATCTGCTGTGCAGTATGAGATTCTGCAGGAGGAGAAAAAAATACAACTCCCATCAACCAATGGGGTCTAGGGTATGGAAAAACATGACATAGAAAACATACCACAAACCTTACTTCACTGTCAAATAAAACCTCACTTCAATGTCAAATAAAACCTCACTCTCTGGAGTGGCGCGGCAGGTAGCTTAGTGGTTAAGAGCGTTGTGCCAGTAACCGAAGGGTTGCTGGTTCTAATCCCCAAGCTGACTAGGTGAAAAATCTGTCGATGTGCCCTTGAGCAAGGCACTTAACCCTAACTGCTCCTGTAAAAATGAGTGATGAGGCGGCGCACAATTCGTCCAGGTTAGGGGAGGGTTTGGCCGGTCGGGATTTCCTTGTCTCATTGTGCTCTAGCGACTCCTTGTGGTGGGCCGGGCGCCTGCAAGCTGACTTCAGTCGTCAGTTGGACGGTGTTCCCTCTGACACATTGGTGCGGCTGGCTTCCGGGATAAGCGAGCAGTGTGTGAAGAAGCAGTGCGCCTTTTGCAGGGTCGTGTTTCGGGGGACGCATGGCTCTTGTACTCACCTTCCTGAGCTAACGTTAGAGTTAGTACTCACCTTCCTGAGCTAACGTTAGAGTTAGTACTCACCTTCCTGAGCTAACGTTAGAGTTAGTACTCACCTTCCTGAGCTAACGTTAGAGTTAGTACTCACCGTACGGGAGTTGCAGCGATGAGACAAGACTGTAGCTACCAAATGGGTAAAACATGTATTTTATTTTATGGAGTGATGAATCACGCTTCACCATCTGGCAGTCCAACGGACGAATCTAGGTTTGGCGGATGCCAGGAGAACGCTACCTGCCCAATGTATAGTGCCAACTGTAAAGTTTGGTGGAGGAGGAATAATGGTCTGGGGTTGTTTTTCATGGTTCGGATTGGGCCCCTTAGTTCCAGTGAAGGGAAATCTTAACCCTACAGCATACAATGACATTCTAGACAATTCTGTGCTTCTAACTTTGTGGCAACAGTTTGGGGAAGGCCCTTTCCTGTTTCAGAGCGAGAGAGAGAGAGAGAGAGAGTGAGGGATAGAGAAAGACAGAGAGTGAGGGATAGAGAGAGAGAGAGAGAGTGATAGAGAAAGACAGACAGAGAGAGAGAGAGAAAGAAAGACAGAGAGAGAGAAACAGAGAAAGATAAAAGGAGAGAGAGAAATAGAAAGAGAGAAATAGAGACAGAGAGTGAGAAAGAGAGAGAGAGAGAGAGAGAGAGAGAGAGAGAGAGAGAGAGAGAGAGAGAAAGAAAGACAGAGAGAGAGAGAGAAACAGAGAAAGATAAAAGGAGAGAGAGAGAGAGAAAGACACAGAGAGAGAGAAACAGAGAAAGATAAAAGGAGAGAGAGAAATAGAAAGAGAGAAATAGAAACAGAGAGTGAGAAAGAGAGAGAGAGAGAGAGAGAGAGAGAGAGAGAGAGAGAGAGAGAGAGAGAGAGAGAGAGAGAGAGAGAGAGAGAGAGAGAGTGAGAAAGAGAGAGAGAGAGAGTGAGAGACAGAGAGAGAGAGAGAGACAGAGAGAGAGAGAGAGAGTGAGAAAGAGAGAGAGAGAGAGAGAGAGAGAGTGAGAAAGAGAGAGAGAGAGAGTGAGTGAGAGAGAGAGAGAATATGATGATAGTTTTATACTCATAACTCCACTCTGCTCTTCCCAACCTGTTGCATATGCATGAGCAGCAGGCCAATCACAGCAGGGTGTGAGGGGAAATCTATGAATATGAATTAGGTCATATATCACAGATGGGCCAAAAAGTCTGCGTCCCAAACCCCTATGGGCCCTAGTCAAAAGCAGTGCACTACATGTACATAAGGAATAGGGTGCCATTTGGGATACAGACATTAAAGACAGAGCAGAGCAGAAATGAACTGAACACATCAGCTTTACGGTCTTGGAAACCTCATTACGGAATCTTATGTTGTCTTGTCAAAGACGTCAAACCTGTGAACGGGCTTAGAAACCAGTACCTCTGCACCGGTACCCCCCCTGTATATATAGCCTCCCTACTGTTATTTTATTTTACTTCTGCTCTTTTTTTTCTCAACACTTTTTTTGTTGTTGTTTTATTTTTACTTTTTTGTTAAAAATAAATGCACTGTTGGTTAAGGGCTGTAAGTAAGCGTTTCACTGTAATGTCTGCACCTGTTGTATTCGGCGCATGTGGCCAATAACATTTGATTTGATTTGATTTGAAGAAAGAG